>NC_091119.1:58025391-58275391 GCF_040183065.1 Periplaneta americana | reverse complement strand
TACTTGAAGTTATGTAAAAAGTTATGTTAATAAACCATTATTTACACTTGAAATTATCATTTATTTCTCGATTCCTCTAAGCGGAACGCGGTGTATTGAATAAGCAGTCGCGGACAGCCGGTAAAGGATGGTCCTCCACTTGGGGGTTGGGCGAAGGGCTAACAACCCATCACCGTAAAAGATAGCTTGTTACGAAATCTCAAAATAAGCCTCGGTTGTAAAGAGATAGGTTTGAAAGTAAATCCCGAAAAGACAAAGTATATGATTATGTCTCGTGGCCAGAATATTGTACGAAATGGAAATATAAAAATTGGCAGTTTATCCTTTGAAGAGGTGGAAAAATTCAAATACCTTGGAGCAACATTAAGTAATATAAATTACACTCAGTACGAAATTAAACGCAGAATAAATATGGGAAATGTATGTTATTATTCGGTTGAGAAGCTTTCGTCATCTAGTCTGCTGTCAAAAAAACTGAAAGTTAGAATTTATAAAACAATGTTATTACCGGTTACTCTGTATGGTTGTGAAACTTGGACTCTCACTTTAAAGGAGAAACAGAGGTTAAGGGTGTTTCAGGATGAGGTGCTTAGGAAAATATTTAGGACTAAGAGGGATGATATTACAGGAAAATGGAGAAAGTTACATAACGCACACCTGCATGCATTATATTCTTCACCTGACATCATTATGAACATTAAATCCAGATGATTGAGATGGACAGGGCATGTAGCACGAGTGGGCGAATCCAGAAATGTATATATAGAGTGTTAGTTGGGAGGCCGGAGGGAGAGAAAGACTTTTGGGGAGGCCGAGACATAGATGGGAGGATACTATATTAAAATGGATTTGAGGGAGGTGGGATATAATGGCAGGGACTGAATTAATCTTTCTCAGGATAGGGACTGATGGCGGACTTATGTGAGGGCGGCAATGAACCTTCGGATTCCTTAAAATCCTTAAGTGTGTAAGTAAGTAAGCAAGTAAGTATTTTATTATTTATAGATATGTACTTGCATAGACTATGTCCAGTTACAACGGTCACGCGTGAAACAAGTATTCATAATTAATTTCTATTATCTGACAGTAGAGACATTAATGGGCCTAAATGGAGAAAAAAAAGCTATAAAATATTTACCTAATTGAACAAATGTTGAAACATCAGGACCAGAATTTGTTTTATATATCTCAATACTAACTTATTTTCAATTTTTAATATTAAATTTAAATCATTTCAATAACTTGTCATATTATTTACTTCTAAACTCATTTTCACTTTCATAAAATACGTCTATTTCTTGTAAAAAGTGTAATTTAAATATTCAAAACTCTGTAAATAAGATAAAAATTATGAGCATTGGTTTTTACTTTTTGGATGAAAAATATATTATGAAACAGAAAGTAAGAGTTTCTAGAATCTAGATGCGTTTTACTTATTGTGAGGATAATCTTCTGTTGTCTATAAGATGGCTTAAATAAATATTTAGTTTGTTATTGAATCCACGCGACAGTATATTTTGTACGTGAGTACCGTTCCCATTGTTCCGGCCTAGGCTGTACAGACAGACATCGAATAAACGATGTAAACACACGAAACGGAACGGGGAGACGTGTCAGAGCTTTCCGTTCCAAGTGAAGCTAGTATGATCTATGTAGGCTACACCTAACTTGTATTCAAAGTAACAAAACGCAGGACTGTAATTATTACTTACGCTCTAGCTCGTTTCTTCATCTATCTTGTCTAAATTCATTATCATCTGTTTTGTTTTAATACATTCATTTGACTACTAATTCCACAATTTGGGACATCTCGCCTACATCTACGGCTGACTACTAGGATCCAGAATACAAAGCAGAGGTTAAATTAAAAATAAAATACAATATGATTTGCATGGAGAATATGGAACAATGATAAATTTAAAAATAATTTGCAGTTTGATTTCGAAGAAACTTGAGATGAAAGTACAATGAAGAGTAATGAAATGAAATAAAAAATATACATTACTTAGTGTTACACAAGTGATTGTATAAAATGAATAATGACTCCCTCAATACCATTAAACAAATTCTGTTAATGTCCTCATTAGAAAATTTAAGACAAAGGAGAATGGTTTTGGTTAACTTAAATGAAGTTCCTCTAGCGCCAAAAAGAAGTCTTTTCACTTCCCATGTATTAATATTCATTTTGTATCTCTCACTGAAGTGAGGAATATATGGGTTGTAAATAGATTTCTTTTCATCGTTAACGTTATTGGCTTGTTGATCATCCTTCTCAAAACGGATAGTGGGGTCAAGAATGAGGCTTCTTTGATTCCGGCGATCGATGGCTATGATGTCTGCTCTTGTCGCTGACCCATTCTCTCAACCAAGCAATGTACTTCTTCGTAAACCTCCCACTTTGCCTCCCAAAGAGTGGTTGCGATGGAGCTTTCCGCTTTGTACAGTATTACGTAGGCGTTCAATTCCTAACAGAAATTAATGTTTTCAGAAAAGAGCTAAGACAGCCCAGCCACTATACTCTACAGAGGGGCGAGGAGAAAGTAGTGGGGCAAACCAGGATGCGATGTAGGCAAACTGACGACAGTACCTGTGCGAAAATATGATTCAATATTGAAAGCTCTTTCGTCACTGGAAAACGCGAACATATTTCTGGAACGTACTATACTCACTAACTAGTACTGTTTACTATGACCGTGAGACGACTTTGCATTGGACGTTTACTAACAGAGGAGGTGGGAGTGAAGTACATTAAAAAACTCAGGTCCAATAAAAATTGAAGTAAAAATAAAATGATGTCCCTGTACAATATTATGTTCTTTAACATTGTACTTTTATATATTTTATGCTCGACCATGCCGAAATGTAGTAATTATACACTTGGTAGCAATCCTTTAATGCATGTCATTAAAGTACACCTATTCATTAAAGTTTAGGTTTTCGATTATTCTCGGATATGCAATCGAAAGACAACTAGCAAAACGTCACGCAGGCTGGAAATCCAATACTGTCGCAGAAGGTTATGTTCTGTTACTATAATAATTAGCGTTAATTGTAAATAATATTCAAATAAATTCAATTTGTCATCTCGTTTTTTCAATGTCGAATTCAATTTCAAGGTTATATCAAGTTTAACGTTTATCTTAATCTCTAAATTATATCAAGGTCGTCGACATTCGTTGCCCGGAAAAAATCAATACTTACGCGTCTGCGCACATCTCACAATTTACGAGATTGCACAAGGTCAGTTCGCTCCCCAGTCACATAAGTATAACATGAATACTTACGAATAATTTCAAGTTAGAAATATGGTCGAGCATAAAAAGTCGTATGAAACTTGCCTATAATGGTAATTAAGACGTTCGTATAAAAATTATGAAACGAGCGCAAGCGAGTTTCATAAACATCCTCTCGTCTTAATTACTATCATTATAGGCTCGTTGCATAATGTACTATTATTTGATACTCATGTATGTAAATTATATAAACCCCATATCAATCCCCTTATTGTACTCTATGGGACGTTTATTGAAATGCATGTTTTGTGCTGCATGGAATTTAATTTCCACTCTTTTTCTTTCTTATTTTGCGTATTTATTTGAAATTAGGCTTTTTTTGTGTTTTGTGTTAGCTTTCTTTCAAAATTTTATTCTTTCTGTGTTTTAAAGTGAATTTTATTGCAATAAGAATTAATTTCTTTTTGCTAGTTTTGAATCCGCGAACTTTAGACCCAATTGTAAGCCCCATAACAACTAAGACGATGTGATGAAGATAGATACAGATGAGGTGATGTTTCAGTCGGTATCGCTTGCAGCTGCCTCTGCATGCAGAGTTCTGCTACACACGCGGGTCGCTAATGGAATCGAAAATGAAGCTTTTTTCTCTTCACTCGATCCAATGACGTGGAGTGATTGATGATTGGCCACCCTCTCACCCTGTGAAGTACAGTGTAACAGCTTCGGTATTTTCTTCCTATGCAGCCTGATGGCATGACTGACTTGTTGATGTCTGCAGATGCGCCGTCCTGTGTGACAACAGAAACGTATCCGGGTACGTTCAGGAATCACTTAGTATCGATTTGCATAAAACACTTTTCAAATCCCTATCCAAAATTCATTACCGGATTTTCCCATTGAGTTAGAACTCTGAACACTCTTTGTGCATGCCAGTATTGGGGATTTTTATTTTTTCAATATGCAGGATACAACAATGAAATATTTTGATTCTATACAAATTACATTTCAATTGACCGTTTGCAGCGTCCATTATTAAGGAGTGTTTAAAGGCGTGCTGCCTTTTTACCTATAGATTGAGGTATCTTCTGAAGTTTTAAACTATATTCTGTTCATATCATATCTGCGGGCCAGTTTGTTAAAAAAACGATCAAAGTAAATGCAACACAGTTTATTAATAGCAGTAGTGATATGAATAATTTCGAGGGAAAAATTGTTCCGGGGCCGGGGATCGAACCCGGGATCTTTTGTTAAACGTACCAACGCTCTACCAACCGAGCTATTCGGGAACTCAACCAGACACCGAGCCAATATTTCCCTCTATATCCACAGACCTCAATGTGGGCTGACAACCCTCAAGCAACCAACATTGAATGCACACTAACTCCGTGTGACTTAAATTGTGTTTTTTTTCTGTTAACGATTAGTGACGTGTATTATGCAAATCAAGCTTTCAGGTATAACTGTAAAGTTGATTTGAATAATTTGCAGCAGTAGTGATACGACATTTCTCTACAGAAGAGATTATTTAATGTCGAAATTCAACATGAGCGAGAAGTGGATAAAAATTTTGCCTAGAGCCCTGTATGAGGAACATAGTTCTTTCGCAAGTACTAAATATACGAGGCGCGTCCATAAAGTAACTTTCCCACTCGTCCCACAGCTAGCAAACCATATGTTACGCGAAGCGACTGCGTGTACGTGATAGAATAATGTCCTGGCATGGCGCATACGCTAGCGGAACTTCCCGAGTGCTCACAGTAGCTTCGTTGCATTGGTTGAAGATGGACGCTGCTATTCCAGCTCCCGACGCGTGTGAAGTGCGATCAGTGATAAAGTTTTTGAATGCACAGGGCATAGCACCGATGGAAATTTATCGTCAGCTGTGTCAGGTCTATTCGCCTAACGTCATGAGCAATCAGACGGTGCGTTGCTCCACAAGGTCGTCTGTGATGATGGTTGTCCTCCCGCTGCTCTCCTCGTCATGCACATTTTGGCGTCCTGCTGAAAATTGTCTACAGCAGCAACGCACCATCTGCTTGCCCATAGACCTGGCACAGCTGACGATCAGTTTCAATCGGAGCTCTGCCGATTACTCTATCACGTACAAGCAGTCGCTTCGCGCAACATATGGTTTGCTAGCTGTGGGACGAGTGGGAAAGTTACTTTATGGACGCGCCTCGTATCTTGATTTTTAAAAAATCCGCCCGGACAAAGGCCTAAAAAGGAAGACATTTCCTTACAAAAGAAGACATTTAGTCACTCTACGTAATATCAAATGACGTGATACGCTAAGTGTAAAGTATAATAATAAATGCTAATGATTTATGTTTTATTTATAAAACAAACCCTTAGTCATATCTTTAGTAACAAAAAATAGAATACAATAAAAATATCAAACAAGAAAATAAAAATATATGTCCCTAGAAATAAGAAATAGGGGGAGAAGAACTAGCCACCCTATCCCACTATCTCTTGGCCTAGTTGCCTCATCAGTGCTGCGTTGTTGGTGTCACTTGTGGGGTTCAGACTTATCTTCGGACAGTTGACTAAACAACAAAATAAGAAATAACAAAATAAAAAACAATAAAATAAAGACGTATTTAAGTAACCTTCCAGACTGCGTGAATCTTCTGTTATCTTTCTTTATACGTGAAATAAACAGACAAAATATAAACAACGAAATGTTCTTTCAGAGAAATTATTATCTATAGGATTATTTCTACGTTTGTTTGTGATTTCAAATTTAGATATAGACCTCGGTAACCTTTCTGCTCATAGCAATCAGATGGTATGGATCTCTAAAATTTCTAACTTCTACATTTTTACGCCGATTACTCTGAAACTCTTACCACATATTTCTTGCAATGTGAACATGCAGTAACCAAATTTTAACTTCCATATTACAATTACTTTATTTATAATTAATTTTTCTTGTTTGTTAATACTGAATCATAATTGTCCCAATCTTCAAAGTTCATATAATTTTTCTTTAAATTTATAGTTAATTTATTCAAAATAGGTGTATGTAAAATATCACATATCCTTTTCATATTTTCCTATTACTTTTCGAGAAAAAAAAATTACTGTTTTAATTGTCAATTTTTTAATTTTTAAAAACTTGTCACATCCTCAACACAGCGGTAGCAGCAGCAGTAATTTTGTGGCATCGGAACTAGACTACTGTATGAGCTCTGTAAGTCAGTGATGACGGTCATAATCAGGCCTGCAGAACCCGTAAGTAGGGGAAATATGTTTACTACGTGTAACGAAGAAACAAATGAATAAGAAAACATAGGACACATTATCACAACCTAAAATTAACTGTCTTCAGAATGTCTCTGCGGCAGAGTTTCAAAATCAGGAATTATGTCACTTACTGCCAATCGTAGTTGATCACGAAGGTATTTGTCTATCAGTCATAATCTAAATTAGATTTTTACCGTTTTCATTATTGAAAATAATTTTTCACAGACGTAAGTTGTAGCGAACATGGTTTCAACAAGCAAGCGAAAGACCGAAGCTTCGGATATTTATTTTTTGACAAAGATTTGAAAAGTTCAACATTTGTCAAGTCCTTACATCTAGCTTTCATTGTAACACTAGGGCTACATTGTAAATCTGTGAGTTTAAATTGAAGACCTAACCGCATTATTCGTACATTTGCTGAAAAAGGATCGAAATAATAATAATAATAATAATAATAATAATAATAATAATAATACAACCTTTTAATGTTTCATGAGTAACATGTATTATAATGCTGTTTTATGTTATACAATCGTTTTCCTCGTAATAGGTACTTGTGAACAAATCATACATTTAATATTCTCACCATATTGGCAGAAAAAAATGCGTCCTCCCATCCTACTTGAAACTTTCGTTTTTGTAGAGGTACCTCGCAGGTCAGAGACAAATACAAATGGAAGGGAGTTTTACTCCAGTGAGTGAGAGGGTGGCGGTTGGGGGAGTTAGGAAGCAAGAGAAATGCACAGCTATCATTGCGAGCCACAATTGCTCGTGAGTCGCATTTTCGCCACGGCTGGTGTATTGTATATCTACCGCCGCGAGAATGAATGTTGATGGAGCCGACCGTAACTAGAACGCTATGACCGCACTGCACTGGTAGAAAGGTGGGTGGGGTAGAAGGGGTAGTAAGGCAGTCGCTCTGAGGAGCTACAGTTCTGCAGGTCTGGTCATAATGATAGTAATTATAACAATAACAGCAACAACAATAATAATGATAATAAAAATAGTAATAATAATAATGATAATAATAGCCTAATAATTATAAACGTTGATAAAGATACAAATAAAGGTAGAATGTGCGAAGGAGACATTTTCGCAGTAATGAAATGCTGCTGGTTGTAAAAGAGAATGGGATCTGATAGTTGTGCTCCTCTTTGTTCTGCTAGATTGGTCACGTGTAATGGGCTAACATGCGGCCCAAGTTTACTTTAATAGTGCTCTGCGCAGTCATTTGATTTGAACACGGCAGAGACGAGGAATATGTGTAATTCAGACTTCGGCCATTCATCCCCCACCTTCACATCATTTTCACACCGGTCTTACAATCTAATGGTACGCGTTAAATAGGATACAGAGCACTCTTGCGTATATAAACGGAAGGATTAAGTCCAATCGTGATCTATGAGTACAAATGATCTCGCTCTTTTGTTTTATACACAAATCTCCTGGATACCCGCATAAAAACGCGTTTCAACTGTCGAACGCGTTCTTTTCCAGCCTGCAGGACTTGAAAAGCTGCAGATAGCAGATTATTGATGATTTTTGTTTAATCCCTGCATTAGATCGGATGTGGACAAGCTTCCATAAACAGCAGTACGAGAGCCGTGCAAAGCTTCAGCCACGAGAAATAGACTGCGCGCACATGAACAAGATAAATATTGCGACAACACTCAATTTCAAAATGATACGGCACATTGGATTTCAACTGTGGGCATACATGAAGCAAAGAGTTCGCTGAATCCCAGCAGCGCTCTAGTGCATTCTGGGTAATAAGAGGGCGTCGTTCATTTTTACGTAGTAGAGTCAAAATTTCGTGGACAGGCGGACGTACAGTGTTGCTCTGTGTTGTTAAAATGCGTTCGATGTAGCCTGTAAGTAACACTACATACAGTGCATTTCGAACTGGCGGATCAAGATCATGTACAGTAATGGCAAAAAAGAAACCGGACCGATCCTTGTAGCTGATTTCAGAGCCTTGTTCACTCCAGAGCACGATAGACTGGTAACTAAGACTTTCGTGGTTCGAATCCTGCCTGGAAACGGAACTTTTTTTTGTTCCTTATACAAATTTATTCCCAATACTTTTCGATTGCAGCGATATTTTATTACTTAATTAACTTATTATTCCCAAAACATGAATTTTACCAACAACCGAAAAGTATTGGGAATAAATTTGAACAAGGAACAAAAAACGTTTCCTTCCCAGGCAGGATTCGAACCACGAAAGTCTTAGTTACCAGTCTATCGTCCTCTGGAGTGAACAAGGCTCTGAAATCAGCTACAAGGGTCGGTCCGGTATTTCTTTTGCCACTACTGTAAAAACCACGCACTACTTACTGAACTGAAGCACTGATAATCCCGGCTGCCCCAGCTGACTTTAATTGAGGAGAATGGTCCAGGATTGGGGGTAAGCACATGTGGAAAATGCACTCCATTCCTTGACCTTGATCTGCCAGTTCGAAATGAACTGACAATAGTTATTCTTTGCAAGTCTAGTTTTTCAGGTAAAGCTCCCTGTGAAGCAGACTTGAATAATTTCAAGGGGAAAAATTGTTCCGAGGCCGGGTATCTATCCCGGGATCTCTGGTTGAACGTACCAGCGCTCTACCAACTGAGCTACCCGGAAACTCCACCCAACACTTGCATAATATACGTTACTATAGGTACGATAACAGAAAACCACAATTCCGAGTTACACAGAGTTTGTGTGCACTCGATGTGGGTCTCTGGCGTCTTGTCAGCTCACTCGAGTTATATGGATCTAAGGGGAAAAATTGTCTAGATTTGCATAATATATACGTTACTATAGGTACGATAACAGAAAACCACAATTCAGTGAATCTTTCTTATGTCCCAGCCAGTAGGCCTATAGGAACTTTATAAAATACCTTGAAAATGCCTTGGATTAATAGTATTGATTAGTAGAAATTGATGTGATCACTGGGAGAGATGTATGCCTATCCTAAATACGTACCTTACTTATATACGAAAATCGCCGTGCGTGAACGAAGAATACCGCCATATTTCTTTAATGTGACAGTGGGTTTCAGTGTTGCCAACATAGTAATAATACTACACACCTAACCAAACCTAATGTAATCTTTCTCATAATACTACACACCTAATCAAACCTAACCTAACCTGTCACATAATATTACCCATCTGTAGTAATATTTCTCACATTTAGTATCATTTCGTTTTCAAGTATTGTCGGCCCTGCCAATCGTGTCGGTTGCTATCTACATAGTAATAATACTACACATCTAACCAAACCTAACGTAATCTTTCTCATAATACTACACACCTAATCAAACCTAACCTAACCTGTCACATAATATTACCCACCTGTAGTAATATTTCTCACATTTAGTATCATTTCGTTTTCAAGTATTGTTGCTATCTAGTGGAAGTGGATCGTACTAATTCAAAGAAGAATATGGCGACTTTCATAATGATTACATTTTACGTGTTTCATGATAGCCTTTACTAAATGTGTTAATGTAGCAATAATTCTATATATAAGGTACAATAAAATTTGAAATGTATTATGGTTGTCATAAAAATATTGAAAATTGGATTATAGCGCCATAGTGGCAGTGATAAAAGTGTGCAATATTCGTTCAGTGGCTGGTAGATGCTCTAGATTGACCCACAATTCCAAGTCACACAGTTTGTGTGCACTCGTGGGTCTCTGTCGTCTTGTCAGTCCACTCGAGTTGTGTGGATAGAAGTGGAAAATTGAGACGGTGTCGGGTGAAGTTCCTGGATAGCTCACTTGGTAGAGCGCTGGTACGTTGAACCAGAAGTCCCGGGATCGATACCCTGCCCCAGAATAATTTTTCCCATTAAATTATTCAAGTTATTCTTTAATTCGTTGAAAGAAAAGTGTAAACGTGGTTGTGTGAACATAACTACGCTAAGAGACTTGTAATGTAGTAGCTACTGTACTGATATGGACTCTTGTAATGTAGTAGCTACTGTACTGATATGGACTCTTGTAATGTAGTAGCTACTGTACTGATATGGACTCTTTTAATTTTACACAACTGACCTACAGGCTTCCTTCATGTGTCCCGGGAATTAGTCTCAAAGAATCTCTTAGACGGCCACTCATTACCACTAATTGTTACTACATCAAAAATAAAACAAGATACATCATTAGAAGCCCTTACCAGCCTTAAAGATGATGAGAATGTTAAAACGTAACATCCATACATTTTTAACGTGTGTGAAGAAAGTCTTTCATTGCTCGTTACAAATTCTTCTGTTGAGACGAGGTGAATTTCTTGTTGTATCTTTCCTGTAAGTGTTCGAGATTATGCGGATTTGTCACGTATACTTTTTATTTGATACTGCTAAAAAAGTATTGTTTTTACTCGTACTTATTTCTTGGCATCGGTGTATTTCAATGAGATTGTATTTAAAACTGTTTGACATCAAAGTTTCGTGCCATTTTTCATTATGCTTAGACGTTTAATATGTGCAGGGGCCCGTTTCACAATCTTAACAAAATTACAAATTAACAATAATTTACAAATAACAAGAAAAATATTACAAATGCTTGTAAGCTGTGTTTCGCAATGCAATGTTATTAATTTGTAAAGTTTGATGAACTTTACAAAATCAGCGAAAGAAATTTACAAATAATTATTATTGGTTATACAATATCGCCAACGACAGTTTACAAAAATCGCTAAGAAGCAGAGCTAAAGTCGCTGTATTTTTACCACTGTCGATACATGTGTTTATATTTTGTACTAAAATAGATTATTCTAAGCTTGCTCATTCATATTTCACCAAGAGAAAATATAAAGTATTCTTAAAAAATTAAAAGTATTCACATTTGTATGTATTGGCGACAATGGAGTTTCATGTGATGTGATTGGTCGAGTATACCAATACGTCTATTATTTAAATGACCAAAGTTAGCGCCAAATTCAGTCAAATAAGTAAATAACAGATTTGGTCCACGTACAGATATGCAATTGATAAAATAATTACAATGTCTACCACAAAACCAGGTTCATTTTTTGTGTTGATCCATCAGTATTTATTAATGTTGCATCCAAAACCTCACAAACATTAGTGATCCCAGCAGCAGCATAAAAATTCTGTGCTACAGTAAATAACATTTTGGTGATCAAAAACCTGCCTCGAATTGAACTCTTTTAACAACATCAACTACCCTGTGGGCACTTTTGCACACTATTTTAGAAATTCCGTTCTTATCTGCATGGAACTGACAGCTGGTATACAACCAATGCAAAACAATACAGTTCTCGCTTTGAGGTTAGGGCACAACTTTTCCTTTTTGGATGTTGGATGTGATGTTCCATATATCTTGTAGGAGAGATTCCAGCGAAACGGGACTCGAAACTACTTCAGAATACCGCGTAAATAGTGTCATTATTGTATTAGTGAATTATTTATTTTTGGTGCAGGGAACTTCTTTATTAAGTGCGAATATTTATTAAATACAGTCTTCGTATGTAAATACTTACGCGGTATTCTGAAGTATAGCGCGGGACTCATTCGAAACCTTTCACTAAATTCATGCAATGATACGAACGTGTTATTAATTATTCTCGGCCGGAAAATTTTACATATACGTCTTTGTTTGATTAGGCCTAAATTCAATATCTTCGTCTGAGTCATTAGAACTACTTAATAACATCAAAACTGTTTTAGTTTAACTCTTAATATTACTCAGTTACTCAAAAATTAATTTAATAAATATATATTTATTCTATTTATTCAGAATTTGTTGCAATACCAAACTTTACATATCTCAGAGCTACTGTATAAAATGTGCTAACTTTACAAGTAAAGTTCACACGTTTGTAAAATTACCCTTCATTGTGAAACAAAATACTTGTAAAGTGCGCAAAATTTAATTTGTAAAGATTTGATTTCCTTCAACATTACAAACAGAGATTGTGAAACAGAAGTTTACAATTTACAAGGAAAGTTTACAAATTACAAGGAAAGTTTACAATTTACAAGGAAAGTTTACAATTTACAAAGATTGTAAACATTGTGAAACAGGCCGTAGGTCTTGCAGCATTTTGTACAGGCAGGGAGTAAACTTTTCGTCCATTTATAAACATAATTTCCGTTGACTTGAAGTGTCCTGTTCTGAATCTTGTTAACGCACTTCGTTTATTTACGTAATTCCCAGATTCTGTTGAACTGTACCAGTTATGATTAGTAGGAATTTCCTCTCTGGAGTTACCACCTGGACATGACAAGAGTGCTTAGTCTGGATTGGTCCCGCATGATCCAGAAGGCTAAGCCTGAGAAATATGTCCTTCATGGCAGAAAGAGGTTTGAAATCTGGTCGGAGGAGAGGGGCAAAATTGAAACCAATAGTAACCCACAACAGTAGCGTATGTCCTTATAGTAGGAATGGTTACATAGGCTTATACGTTTGTTCTATATATAAAAATAGGTCTAAAATCAAGGAAAAGTAATACTATCACTATGAAGTGTCATGTAATTCACGTTGAATCCTCGGTCTCGCGATTTCTCGGAGAAATTTTTCTTTAATATCTCTCTCTCTCTCTCTCTCTCTCTCTCTCTCTCTCTCTCTCTCTCTCTCTCTCTCTCTCTCTCTCGGGATTAGAGTGTCTTGTATAGTTTAAACCTACTACATTGGCCTCCCAGCTTTACTTCCCTCCCAAAGTGAGCGATACTAATGATTTTTATCGTTATTCCAAATCCATCACCGTCGATCTCGTTTAATCCCGAGAAATAAAAGTCCATAGCTAGCCTAGTTGCCACTAGAACAATGAGGACTTCAATATTAATAATAGTCACGCATATCATATCCACTAACTTTTTAATTCTAAATAAGTTAATAAAATAACTTTAAAATTCGGTTTCTTTACTCGCATTTTAACATATACGTGGCCAGTTCAGTCGTCCGATCGTTGGGCTGCAGCAAGATTACTCTCGAAGTGGAATGATTCTGTGTTCCGGGTTCATTCTCTAGCTGTAATTGGGTAATAGGAAAGACCTGTACTCCGGTGCTTTCGTTCTTGATCCCTAATTACAGTGTATCTCCTATCGACAATCAATTTGGCTTGATTTAACGAGCGTGCTAATGCAACTGGAAGCCATTTTGTTAGTTGTACTCAATGTGGTCACGTCCACATTATCGGTTGTTATTAGAAACTCCTGGCTTACGGATATTGCGGCTAGGCTGCGTAATTTCAGCAATATATATATATATATATATATATATATATATATATATATATATATATATATATATATGTTTAAAATTTAAAATAATAAAGTGATAAATGATTAGGCCTATGTAAATAATAAGGAAGTATAAATAAATAAATAAATAAACATAATTAGTAAACAAGAAGAACATATAAACAAATAAGCAAGCATACTACGCGACCAAGGCGGGACCCGTCGTCGTGGCAGAATGAGGAACTCCGTGCTCGCTGCGTATGTTTACTGCAAGTGTCGTCACATCCAATGCCTAGCGTTTCGATCTGGGGCCTGTTTCACAATGTTTACAAGCTTTGTAATTTGTAAACTTTGCTTGTAGATTGTAAACTTATGTTTCACAATCTTTGTTTGTAATGTTGAACTTTACAAAGGAAATAAAATCTTTACAAATTAAATTTTGCTCACTTTACAAGCATTCTGTTTCACAATGAAGGGTAATTTTACAAACGTGTTAACTTTACTTGTAAAGTTAGCACATTTTTCTACAATAGCTCTGAGATGTGTAAAGTTTGATATTGCAACAAATTCTGAATAAATAGAATAAATATATATTTATTAAATTAATTTTTGAGTAACTGGGTAATATTAAGAATTAAACTAGAGTAGTTTTGATGTTATTAAGTAGTTCTAATGACTCAGACGAAGATATTGAATTTAGGCCTAATCAAACAAAGACGTATATGTAAAATTTTCCGGCCAAGAATTAATAATACGTTCGTATCATTGTATGAATTTAATGGAAGGTTTCGAATGAGTCCCGCGCTATACTTCAGAATACCGCATGAGTATTTACATACGAAGACTTTATTTAATAAATAATCGCACTTAAAAAAGAAGTTCCCTGCACCAAAAATAAATTAATTCAATAATACAATGACACTGAAGTCTTTTCGAGTCCCGTTTCGCTGGAATCTCTCCTCCAAGATATGGGACATCACATCCAACATGGAAAAGTGGTGCCCTAACCTCAAAGCGAGAACTGTATTGTTTTATATTGGTTTAATATACTAGCTGTCAGTCCTGTCAGTTCCGTGCGTTAGTAGATAAGCATGGAATTTCTAAGTTATGTGTGCAAAAGTGCCCATAGGGTAATTGATGTTGTTAAAAGAGTTAAATTCGAGACAGGTTTTTGATAATAAATACAATAAATAAATACTTATTAAATGATTTTTGAGTAAGTGGATAATATTAAGAATTAAACTAAAGCAGTTTTGATGTTATTAAGGAGTTATAATGACTCAGACGAAGATATTGAATTTAGGCCTAATCAAACGAAGACGTATACGTAAAATTCTCCGGGCAAGAATTAATAACACGTTCGTATCATTGTATAAATTTAATGAAAGGTTTCGAATGAGTCCCGCGCTATACTCCAGAATACCGCGTAAGTATTTATGTACGAAGACTGTATTTAATAAATACTCGCACTTAATAAAGAAGTTCCCTGCACCAAAAATAAATAATTCAATAATGCAATAGCGACACTACTTACGCGGTATTCTGAAGTCGTTTCGAGTCCCGTTTCGCTGGAATCTCTCCTACCTACAAGATATGGGACATCATATCAACATCCAAAAGAGAAAAGTGATGTCCTAACCTCAAAGCGAGATCTGTATTGTTTTGCATTGGATGCATACTAGCTGTCAGTTCCGTGGGTTAGCAGATAAGCACGGAATTTCTAAGATATCAGTGTGCAAAAGTGCCCACAGGGTAGTTGACGTTAAAAGAGTTAAATTCGAGGCAGGTTTTTGATCACCAAAATGTCATTTATACTATAGCACAGAATTTTTATGCTGCTGATGGGATCACTAATGTTTGAGAGGTTAGGAATGCAATATTAATAAATACTGATGGATCAACACAAACAATTAACCTGATTTTGTGTTTAGACATCGTAATTATTTTATCAATTGCATATTTGTATGTGGACCAAATCTGTTATTTACTTATTTAAGTGAATTTGGCGCTAACTTTTTTGTTCATTTAAGTAATAGAATTATTGGTATACTCGACCAATCACATCACATGAAACTCCATTGTCGCCAATATATACAAATCTAAATACTTTTAATTTTTTAACAATACTTTATATTTTCTGTTGGTGAAATATAAATCAGCAAGCTTAGAGTAATCTATTTTAGTACAAAATATAAACATATGTATCGACAGTAGTAAAAATACAGCGATTTTAGCTCTGCTCCTTAGCGATTTTAGTAAACTGTCGTTGGCGATATTGTGTAACCAACAATGCGTATTTGTAAATTTCTTTAGCTGATTTTTTAAAGTTCGTCAGACTTTACAAACTAATAAAATAGCATTGTGAAACACAATTTACAAGCATTTGTAATCTTTTACTTGTTATTTGTAAATTGTTAATTTGTAATTTGTAAGGATTGTGAAACGGGCCCCTGGTCGCAATGCCGCGTGTAGGAAGACTTGTGTTTCGTAGCCAAGCGCGGAGTGTTACTTATAATAAAGTGAATATAGTTATTTATAATGCCATAAAGTTTTGTGGTGAAGAAAAGACAACTGGTTTATTCCTACCTCTATCGAAGACAACAGAGCGTGCTGCAGCTATTGTGAAGTTAAATAAGGAAACAATTAGTAGGATTAGAAAGGAAGGTAAAGAATGTGAGGACAGAGGTGTAGAAATATCGGTATGAAACAAAGTTAGGCGACCTCCTGCAAATAAGGTTCAATTACACGACATGGACAAATGTATGATAGGAGAAGTTCATAAACATTATAGTCTCTGCAAAGAGCTTCCAACATTAGGAAAGTTGCATACATTTTGTAAGAGAGAAATTGGTTTTAAAGGGTGCAAGGAAACTTTACAAAAACTCATACTGTCCATGGGGTTTGCATCCAAAAAATGTAAAGATAAAAGCAAATATCTAATAGAACGCTTTGATATAGTAGCCCGTTATTTACCTGGACGAAATATGGTTCCATACTCATTATACTGTTCACAAATGTTGGCAAGACGTAAACGTGTCAGGAGTTTATACAAACAGCAGTGCAGGTCAACGACTTATAGTAGCCCATGCTGGTGGTAGTGATGGTTTTATACCGGGTGCTTTCCTCATATAATATGATGTCCGAAGTCCGGCCACTTTAAAATGCTAAGGTAAGAAATGTATATCAAATGCAATATTGTATAAAATACAATACCTACTTTAGATTCATGTTCCCTCCTTTAAGAACACCGATGTTGTGGTGTGTTTTCTGAATAGATTCCTATATGTATAATTATGATAAAATAAAACTAAACAAAGTTAACTATATATACGAACATATAACATATAAAGCGTGTTAATAATAATGAAACAAGAGCGCAGTTCAGCATGTGCTTCATTTTGCATCTGATGCGGACTTTACACTGATGCCTGTATTGTGAAGCGAATCGCAGCGCCACCAAACAAAACGGTTCCCGCCTTGGTCGCGTAGTACGAATAAAGAGAGAAGCAAAACATAAGTACATATTTTCATTCGTAAGTAGGCCTATATGTGTTGCCGCGGCTGTGGTTCACGTATTAGCGCGATGGTCTTCCATCAAGGCAGTCCCGGGTAGATCGTGGTGGAATTTATGGTGATAAAGTAGATATTGCAGAGGGTTTATCTCGGGGTTCTCCCGTCTCCATCTATCATTCCACCAGTACTACTCACCAGAGCTAGGAAGATGGTACCAAAACTGTTAAGTTGTGTGAGCTTGGACTATATCTCTACCCAATGAATAGTAATATCGCATCTCTCAATGTCAGTGAACCAGAAGTACAAACGTGTACAGCCGGGTGGTAATCAAACATGTGCTCCAATCGTCCATAGCCTTAGTAGAAGAAAATAATAAATGAATAATGTAAAAGAGCAATAATTCGTAATTATAAACTTTGTAACTCCCAAATTAAAATAATTTTTATGCATATAAAAATAACATACAACGTATACAAGTATGATTCTAGCCACATTATAGCAAATAACAATGAACATCTTTATTTTATCAAAAGAAATACTCGTTTTATGTTCAGAAAAAAAACTATATTTGTGCTCTGAAAATATTCGTTCTACGTCACAAGATGTTACTGGAGCAAATCTTACTGTCATTATGTGAAAAAAACTGCTTTCTGAATCTAATAGTGTATCTCTTATTATGGCACATAATATTAAACCCATAATTGTATTCAAGAAACTGTTTCATTTTCATTGTAATGACAGCTAGGAATGGAATGGAATTTAAGTGAGGATGCACGGATGGCCCAGCACTGCGACCTGTTGAGATCTATTGCGCTAACCCTCGATATGGAATGAGTTGCATGCCACAGATCCCCTACGCGCACCGACCTAACCACATGACTCTCTAACGACCGGTCCCTACAGCCAACAGAAATCCATATACCATTCCTGCTTCGGCAACTTCCCCCAAGGCCCCCCTGTCGGTCCGAGGCGAAACTCCTCCCCCGAGTAGGTCCGCCTCGGGTGCTCGTTGCAGAAGCCATCCAACGTCGTTTTGCTACATTACACGGAGGTCGCCTGTAGATTGATCTGAAAATCCAGAAACGGGATGATGAGGAAAGGATGATGGGGGAGAAAAGGAAGTGGCGAAGATGAGTGGGGCTCCAATCGCCTGATAAAATTACCTGATATTTATCCATAGGAGTGAGGGAAAAACCCCGATAAAACCTCACCCAGACAACTCGTCCTGACCGGGAATCAAACTCGAGATTGCTGGGTTCGGAGGTAGACTCACTAACCCTTCAGCCAAAACGGTGGACAATGACAGCTACGAAGTTCGTAACTTAATTCCGATGTTGAACTTGGACTGTAACGCAAGCGAATGCATAGCAGTATGAGAAGTCAACATTTAACGAAGAATAATCAAGAGTAATCTCACTAGACGTTTTGATTTATCTAGAGAAAATCAAAACTCGATTGGGATTTAATTGACTATTACACGATTAGAAGAAAGTATGTAAAGATTAGAAGTAACGAAGTACTCCAATACAATAAAATATTAATTGACTTACGAAAATACAACTGTCTTCAAATGTATTATTGTACCATCTCAACATTACAAATATTACGCTAGATGCATGCTAGATGGCAGTAGTGTCTTTATACAGACACTGTAATGATTACTATTCAATAAATCTTAATATTAAACATCTCTGATACGTGACTATCCATAATATCATATAGCAGAAGTTCTTTTTATCCTCTCAGAGCAGAACCTATAACATAACCTAACTAATATACACAAGTGTTAGAAAAGTTTTAATTAACGACGATGACATAAAAAATAAACATGAATAATTTTAAAAGCAATAATTATTGAATGTACAATTTTCAAATTTGAATGTGGTTGGTGGTTCAATTGATGTTATATTGGACTTGTGCGTAATAGAAGTGGAACTCGTTGATTTAGGCCTACATGGTGTATTCAACTTATTCAGAATTTCCGAATGAATAATTTTAAAAGGAATAATTATTGAATGTACAATTTTCAAATTTGAATGTGGTTGGTGGTTCAATTGATGTTATATTGGACGTGTGCATAATAGAAGTGGAACTCGTTGGTTTAGGCCTACATGGTGTATTCAACTTATTCAGGATTTCCGAATGGTGCTCTTCATTTATTTGTAAATCGGATTTCAGAAGATGCATAGGTATGATCAGTGATTTTTATTAATTGTTGTTCTTGAATGCCAATGCGAGTCATATTTGAAACTGCTGTGCATCAACTGGAGTGGTTTGTAATTTTATATATATTTTTGACGTCCAGACCAGCGCAGTTTCAAATGTTGGCAAACAAAGAAACAAATGCTAGGGACGCGATAAAATTAAACAAATGCTAGGGACGCGATAAAATTAATAAATGCTGGGGACGCGATAAAATTGTGCGATAAGCAGCCATGATTGGTTGAAATACTTCCTTTCGTACCGTTTTATTGGTCAAAAGTAGTATGACGTAGTAAGAGTGTAATAGTCAGGGTAAAAATAATCGTGTTACACACTCCTGTTTGCATAATTATTTAATAATAGCTGAGTATACTCTTTTCGATTCATGCATAATATTAACATTATACGTAAATAATACAATAATAACAGAATAGCTCACTTTGTTCAGAAACTAAAACATTAATATAAATTAACAATATTCTTCAAACTATTCACTACTCTACACAGATCCACAGAATGCCACTATGCATTGTTTATGTAAACATATTGCGTATCGTCTGTAGCGAGAGGGAGCAGGGAGAAGCGCGGATGACATACAGTATATACTGTTCTTCAACAAGGAGATTAACCGTGAAAGGAATGTGCTTACTATTGCGTCATCTATTGGAACGAAGTAGATAGATAATATTACCGTTATAACGTCAGTTTAAAAAACATGCCCTCTTCTGCATGTTATTTCCTATTAACCGTGATCTAATTTTGTAACTAGGGTAGTATAACTATGTGTGTATCAGTATTATCGTTTGTGCTTTGAGAGTTAGCCAATGGAGATGCGTGTACACACGTGTGTGTGATCTTACGACATCTTATGACATCAACATTCATTCACAGCATTACCCCGCTGCGTCTCATTTCCCTGAGACTTTCTCCTAGTTGTAGTAAAGTAGCCTACTCCTCACTACACTCAACTGAAATCTACTGTTTTGTACGAACTTCCTACCTATTCTTCCCATCTCCCTTATTTAATCTATCATCCGCAATAAAGAAAATAGGCTGGGGTGAAGTCTTAGGATTAGTACGGGTTTCCGATGCTGATATAGGAAGGGCTTGTGGCTCCGGGTCCTTGGGGCTTATCAGGCTACTCGTCCGCGAAATGGGACATGGTTCTATCAGGGGCTGAGGAAGGATGGCTCATCTGTGTGCGTTGGATTCACGAATGCAACCCAGGCCATCTGTCGGACTTGAACAATCATAAAAACGCAAAATGGGTCCAGCCCACATAAAAGCCAAGCCAGGTACATGCGTTGACACACGCCACATCAAATGAGTCTTCTTGCGACTTCTTTATACGAAGTTATACAGCCCCGCAGAGTCAGATTCAATTAGTAAACACAGCATTCATAAATGCTGTTATGAAATGAAAAAGGTAACAATGTGCCTAACAAAACAGCTTTGTCGGTTGGCATGCAGCAAATAACCGTGAGGCTGCAGGTTCGAGCCTCACACCATGCAACTTGCTTCAAACTCGTGATTATATGTTCGAATTTCGGAATATTTAACAAATTTTGTATGTATAGAGTCCGTGCATAGAGTTCTTCTTTAAAAGAACAAAACACTACCGCTTGTTATTCCATTAGGGTTGACACTTTGCGGTTTGTCAAATTCTGTGTAGATGCTGTATATGCACTTCTGTTTCACTGTGTATTTTTTATTTAATTTATTTTATGACGTTTTATCAACTTCGATGGTTATCTAGCGTCCAAGTGAAATGAAGTGGTAATTCCAGCGAAATTAATCCAGGGTCCAGCGGCGAAAGTTACCCAACAATTGATGGACTCCCTGCAGAAAGGTGGTGACTCCACTTTTTGGTAAAAATAATGTTTTGCTTGGTTCATACTTTAAAAAAATATGCCCGAACTTTTAGTGGAAGAAAGATATGATTCCGAGCATTTGGTAGTAAATTACAGTTGAATTGGAGATGAACTCCCAAGCGTTTCGTTGAAAAAAGGAGGCAGCTTTTGGAGTTGTATATTATACAGAATGGACTGTAAGTAATGTCATTACTTTCAGGGAGTTATTCTTTGAGATATTTCAAACAAAAATGTTTAATACAATTTTGCTCGTTTGTGCTTTTTTTTTGACATAAAATTGTTTTATATGAAATATTACATAGCATGTTTTGGGAAAGTCATTGATTTAATTCCCAATATGTTCAGTCAATGCATATATAGTAGAATGTTAGTTCTGACGCAGGAGGGAAAAAAAAATCTTTGGGGAGGCCGAAACGTAGATGGGAGGATAATATTGAAATGTATTTGATAGAGGTGGGATATGATGATAGAGACTGGATTAATCTTGCTCAGGATAGGGACCGATGGCGAGCTTATGTGAGAGCTACAATGAAACTCCGGGTTTCTTAAAAGCCGTAAGTAAGTATGTAAGGCAGAGTTAAGGCCGTAAGATCTTCTCTTTCACTATGGTTCGTTACTAAGGCCCGGTTTTATAAATACGGTTAATCTAAAGATTATGTTAAACCTAGGTTAAACCTAACCGTTAGTTTAACTCAACGTGCCATATTACAGAATCTACGATTGGTATTACTGCTAGGAAAGAAAAGAAGACGATCGCAGCCGTTTAATTATATTATTGATTTAAAATAGCCGACGCTCGTGGAAAATATTCATTAAGAATCATCTTTGTTCTTCGATATCAGAGAGAGAGAGAGAGAGTACCATAAAAAAACCTATAGAGGACCAATACCGCGTACTTCAGTATCCCTGTCACACTTAGACCCGGTTTTATAAATACTGTTAATCTGAAGATTATATTAAACCTAAGTTAAACCTAACCATGAGTTTAACTCAACGTGCCATATTACAGAGTCTCGGTTAAGTTAAACCGTAGTGGAATACGATTGGTATTACTGCTAAGAAAGAAAAGAAGAACATCGCAACTGTTTAAAATATATTATTGATTTAAAATAGCCGACGCTCGTGGAGAATCTTCATTAAGAAACATCTTTGTTCTTCGATATCAGAGCATCATAAAAAAAACCTAAAGAGGATCAATACCGCGTATTATCGCCGCGGTCTCATGCTTAACATTCGGCAGGTCTTTGAATGGCTTCGTGAGTAAAACATTCGGCATGTCTTTGAAATTTACTTGTATTATTGTTTTCAATTTCTTATGTCGCCGCTCCAATAATCACTCGCCTCAATGTCAATGGTGCAACCAATAAGCTGCTTCCATTATAAAATGACATCTACCTGTCTAATCCACGTGGACTAAAACCGAGGTTGCAATGTCTTGTACCGAGGACGAACATTAAGGTACCGGTATGTAATTAAAATTATTAGTAATTGATTAACTAGCGGACTTACTCGTGTTAATTATGTAAGTCTGTGCGGCTTACAGCTGTTTCGATGTTTCATAATTAACACGAGTAAGTCCGCTAGTTACTCAGTTACTTATATTCAAGTGTTAAAAGTAGTGTACCCACGCAAGATTCAAAACGGATTATTAAAAATTATTATTAAAGAGTTATTATTAAGAGTTAAGAATGTCAACGTGCTCGTATATGAGCCATTTAACAATATAACAAACTAGTGCTTATTCTTATCGAGGAAGTAGACGTGACAACGTGACGCTTGGAGTGAAACCTACAGAGCAACAATCGGTCGGCAAAATTATGTTTTAAAATCACACCGCACGTTATTGTATGATGCCGACCTGTTAATCATGAGGCCGCGGCGATTATACTTCAGTATGATTGTCAGACTTAACCTCAAATAGTTCCTTAACGCTGGCTACCAACGTTATACTCCCAAACACAATGCAACCGAACTAAACCTTGCATGACCATCCGCGATGTAACTCCATACAGAATCAACTGAGTAATGAAGTAATAATATTAGTGTGCGTATTTTATGTGTTGTCTAGAATATTTATGAAACAGAATTCATTCAAACAAAATAATTTTTTATGAGTCTAGTAAAATTAGGCAATATTATTAGTGTGTTTATAAATGAGGCCCTATAGTAAATCTTATCAGGAGACTTTCTTCCACACACAGTACAATGCACAACAGTTTTACAGTAGATTTACGGACACCTTCGAAATCTTCCATCGTTTTCAGTATGTCTACTACCAGAGTAAAAATAGCGCAGCGCAACTAGCAACTGATGCGAGATTCAACATAATGTTTTCAAAAATAAAAAAGAAATCAAATAAGCTTCAAATTCAAACCCTAAAACACATATTTTTGCACTTTCTCATTTTTCTGTTGCATGTTGTATCCGAGTTTCAATTTTTCGAAACAAGGTTAGAACTATAAGCCTAATTCTGAAGGTTAGAACTGTCTGCTTCGAAAGTCTCAATCCGTTTTAAAACTTATATTTATGTATATTTCAAAGTGGTGCACTCTATTTCGAAAAATTCTTGACCACCGTGGTCGTTCAGTAATATTGATCACTCACTTATCGTCACTCATAAGTTCTTGGAAAACATTTGCAATATCCATGTGTAGGCTAGTGGGGGAACTGCCATCTTGCACTATTGAATCCTCAACTGCAGTTTAAACGGCAGAGGACTGCCGATCATGTTAAACTCAAGTTAACTCAAGATTAACTGGTAGTTAAGATTTACAATACGAAGCAGAACGGAAAACTTCAGTGAAGGGTATATGTACGTGAACGACCACAAATATTATCAGAAAATGTAGGCTCTAAATTTCCAAAATTTTGTAAGGAAATGATGTCACAATTGGACAAAAATTCCAAGGTACCACAACAAGACTTATCAGAACTTAAATATCTGATAAAAGCATAAGAAAGTTTACTAATAATATTTTTCAAACCAGTTTTATCAGAGTATGAAAAAAAATCTGCAGTTACATCATTTGTTAACCGTAACATTGTTATGGTCTCTCTGACATCTTTAATTTTTTTCTGCATGTAATAAACACTTAGCTATTTCTGAAAAGCAGACTACTGTAAGACATCTGGAGTTGTTTATTTTAATACAATTAATTTTTTATTTGTCCTATATAAATATATTAAAATTTACATAATGTTTTGTAACCTAATTTTTCTATTTTCAAAGAAATGGGCATTATTATAGTCTACCTTTTGCATAAATTCATGTTAAATTTGTGTACAAAATTTCATAATTCTATCTCTAATGGTTGTGGAGTTATGAAATAATATCAACACAAGACATCAAGACATCAACACAGATATGGAAATACTACACAGCCAACCAAAAAGCCAGAAACTAAACACACTAGAACAATATGAAATATACAGACACAAGAAAACACACCCCAACGAAATTCTCAACACACAACTCAATTTCAGAACAGACACACTCTTTGACTTTACATTATACCACACGAACACATCCTCACAGGAAACAAAACAAGAGGCGCCAAGACCAACAACGACCAGTTCTGAGGATGACCCATAAATAGGTCGAAACATGTAGACAAGGTACGTTAGAATTTAACACAAGAAAGTCTTATCATACATATTCCGAAGTGATACAGTGTTAAAAGTTGTGTAATCAAGATGTATAGAAATAATATGTGTGAAAATTGCCAAATTTTGGAAAACTTAATTTAAAGTAAAAAGTGAATTCTTAAAAATATTATTAGTAACTTTTTTTAAAATACTTTTATCAGTTAAGTTCTAATAAGTCTTGTTGTGGTACCTTGTAATTTTTGGCCAATTGTGTGTTCATTTTCTTATAAAAATTTAGGAAATTTAGAGCCTGCATTTTCTAATAATAATTGTGGTCGTTCACGTACAGTTTCCCTGGAAAAGAATGAGACGATTGAATATTCCTAAGTCTCAGATGTAAAACACTGCGCATGATCAGAGACCAGAGCATTGATACATAAGATAACGAATATTGAGTTACTTAGATTCAGGCTATTTGGTTTGTTACTAGCATCGTTCCGAAATTCACTTCAAAAACTGCAAAAAATATGATAATATTACGTAAATAAAAGATAAATATATACGTAAATCGTGCAGTTAAATCTACAATTGACCTTCATGACTAGATCGAAACTCCGGACAGAAAGGAAAGCTTTTGTGTCGTTGCAATAGCTCAGACGCTAAGACTTCCGCGTGTTGTGTAGAAAAGAGCGAGCTCGATTCTTAGTCTACATCAACGATTTTTTTTGTCTAAATAACGTTGAAATAGCTAAGTAACGTTGAAATAGAGTTGTACAAAGTCCTCATATTAAGTGTTAATGATCACAGACAATACAAAATTACAAGTTATAATATTATAAACGTTAATCTAATGAATGCATTTATATATACACATATACAATGTAAATGCATATATATATATATATATATATATATATATATATATATATATATATATATTAAAAACTAACAATTAAAATGAAACTAAAAAATATTCCTAAGCCACACAGACAAACTTTTACCAAGGTTTAAAGTCCTTAGGCTATGTCATTTGTTGAGTAATTATTACAATATTTTATTAGTAGCTTTCCCATATGTGTAAGAAATGCACTCGCACAAAACAATTTTTGTTAAAAATGTGGCTTTGGATTATTTCATTCTCACCCCTTCAGTGGATTTTAACTATTTTATCTACGTGTTTGCAATAGTGTTTAATTTAATGTGCTTTCAACTTTATTCATGTTATGATTGAATGAAAAAGCACTGTTGCAGTTATTGACTAATTACATATATTAATACTAATTATTAAATGCATCTGTTAAGTAACTAATTGCAGTATCTTTTGCAAAATCTTGAATGTTTAAGTTGTCAATAATATTTCTGGACTATATACTATAATATGTTAAAAGAATTTGCAATAGATTTGGGATCCTCTACTTTATAATCACTGGTTTTAATGAAAAACTATTTTCTTTCTTAGGATATCTACAAGTTCAACTTTAATAATATTCCGAATAGCTTTAATTGAATTATCTGAATTTTATACTTTTCTATTCAAATGTATTCTATTTTCCTCTTTCATAATTGAAAAAGAGAAGGCTAGCCACCTATGCCCACCGACGCCATCGAAATTGTGACGAAATGTGGGATCAAGTTGTTGGCGCCTGGGAAGATCTCGCCGGGGATTAGAACTAATTCCACAATCTCGTGACAATCATGCCGGACTAACTTAGAGCTGTAATAGAAGCTGATGGCATGTGGACAAGATTTTAAATTAACAGGTCTCTTTTTGTTTCTTATGATTTTTGTTTGAGGAAGAATACTTTTAACTTCCAAGTAAGATTTTTTTTTGACGAGGTTCAGCCCACTTGTAAGACCTAGAAATTGGGCATAAATTATTCATATTTTTCGACAAATTAGTAGTCGAGGAACTCTGAAGAAATTAATTACACCTCAATAACAAAAGTTTTACCTGGGACCGAACACGAGACGTTTCGATTAAGCAGTGGAACCGACACGTTACTGTATGAGCTACCGAGACAAGACAGTGACAGCAGCAGTCTAAAATGTAGATCCCCTAGCAGGCATTTGCCATTCGGTACAGAGAAGCAATGATATTTTGTGACCCGAGCTATGTTGTGAAATCGTGGCCTTAAATGGCTGTCTTCTTCGTGATCCTTATTCTGGTCCTTGTCCTTGTTGTGGTCCTTGTAACAATTCTTGTTATATTTGTCATGAAACTTATCGTTACGTCGATATCGAGTGAACCGCGCTGTAGAACTTTAACTTCAGACGATCAAGAGTCGTCTCATTCCTTTTAAGGGTAACTGTACGTAAACTCTTAAACTGAACTTAAGGTTTAAACGGCGTTTATAATACCGGCCCTAAGAGTAATGAAGAATAAGGTAACGAAAAGAAATAAAAGTTACAAGTGAGAGAAAGAGGAAAATAAATAGGTAATAGAATAAAGGACTTACAAACTGAGCAGGAAGAAAATGTAGGGAAGAAATAAGTACAGTAAGTAAAAAGAAAAGAAAACAAAGACGAGAGTGGTTCTCGATGCACCACTCGACATGAGTTACGGACATATCCTTGGAAAAGTTATAAATAAGAGAACAGACAATTGATTATCGGACTGAGTTTACTGCTAGTAAACACATGACAGCACGACTGCTGCGTGTCCTCCGCTTGCTGAGCATACTTCATGAATTAAACCCTCTTTTATGCAGCAGACCTACGTCTGCAGTCGCAGGGGTGATGGCGGCTGTAGCCGCTTCGATGGGCATGAAAACTCATCTGGAGTTTATTTGTCTGCTCGTGATGTGTGCCAGCTCCATCCAATAAGTCGGGCCTGATTGCGGATCACTCGAGTGTGAGCTCCGTCCCTGCAACTAACTGGCGACGATACCTCGCAACTGCATACAATCCTTGTTCTCACATAAAAAGAAACCAGTGCATACATGAATACATACATGTGAATGTACTGTATTGTACTATTCTATTTTTATGAATCTTGCTCCAATCGCTTACACCATAGTCTATCTCGAGCTCATCTATCCCGTTGTATTTCGATCCACTTTCAGACACATTTTTGTGCCATTTCATATTCCAGTCTCTCGCACCATAGTCTATCTTATCTGTTTCTTTATACGAAGTAGTAATGCACAAATGAAGATTAGCATTCATTTTATTTTTATACTCTACTTACTTTAAGGGGTTAGGTACAGCTTATGGCAGTAAAATTTTTGGAAATATTCAACATTTTTTTTCCTTCGTTAAAGTATCTTGTACAATAATGAAAATTGATGTGTGTAAAACACTGTCTATCTCCTATATGGAAAAAAATATTTTTACGATAAAAAATTTATTTATATATAGTCTTTCTTTTTTTTTTTTTTTTTTTCAAAATTCAAAATGGTGGCAGTTCACTGTGCAGTGATGAAGCGTTTCCCTCATGACTCATAAACTTGTTAACTTTTTCATGTTCTCTCTCTTTTATTTTATTGCTGAAACTCATGTTTACAACATCATCCTCTTTCAACTATATTCCTTAATAAATAACATCTTTTTTATTTTGTGTTAGAAGAAAATTCTGATATTTGACGAGTTTTTAAAATGAATTTATTTTTTATCTGACAATCTATCAAAGATAGAGAAGTGATTTTCCATCATATTGTAGATATGACATGCATAAATACACACAAAAAATTTCATCACAGAATGTTGGATACTTTTTGAGTTATGAGGGAAGCGCTTCATCATTGCACAGTGAATTTTGAAGTTTGAAAAAAATACATAAATATCTTTTTTTAATCGTAAAAATATTTTTATTGTATAGCAGAAGGATAGTGTTTTACACATACCGTACTAATTTTCATTATTGTACAAGATACAGTAATGGAGGAAAAAAAGTTGAATATTTCCAAAATTTTACTCCTTTAAGGTGTACCTAACCCCTTAAAAAGAATAAAATTGACTTTGAGATGTACTGGAAATGGGATTCGTACCTTCAAAATATCTGAATTGCTCTTATGAATAAGTCACAGATAAGTCCGAGTTGCGCTCCTATACTCGTTCTATAATGTCTGACAAGAGATGTAAACATGTGCGACAGAGAAAGAGAGAAGTATAACTGCTATTGAACCAATGGCAGAGGTCTCATTCCACTCTCGATTTGAAATTGGGCGGTCTGAAAAGTTTTACCCCCGCCCAACATCAAGACAAATGTGGAGTGAGACCTCTGCCATTGGTTGAACAGTAATTATACTTCTCCCCTTCTCTGTCGGCAGTGTTTACTTCTCCTGTCAAACTTTATGGAACAAGTAGATAGGTAGGTAGATAGATAGATACATACATAGATAGATGGATGGATAGATAGATGGATTAGATTAGATTAGACTAGATTAGACTAGGATAGATAGGTAGATAGATGGATTAGATTAGATTTGATAAGATTAGATTAGGATAGATAGATGGATGGATTAGATTATGTTAGGATAGATAGATGGATGGATTAGATTAGATTAGGATAGATAGATGGATGGATTAGATTATGTTAGGATAGATAGATGGATGGATTAAATTAGATTAGGATAGATAGATAGATAGATAGATAGATAGATAGATAGATAGATAGATAGATAGATAGATAGATAGATAGATAGATAGATTTAATTTAATTTGTTGGGTTACTTTACGACGCTGTATCAACATCTAGGTTATTTAGCGGCTGAATGATGTGAAGGTGATAATGCCGGTGAAATGAGTCCGGGGTCCAGCACCGAAAGTTAGCCAGCATTTGCTGGTATTGGGTTGAGGGAAAACCCCGGAAAAAATCTCAACCAGGTAACTTGCCCCGACCGGGATTCGAACCCGGGCCACCTGGTTTCGCAGCCAGACGCGCTGACCGTTACTCCACAGGTGTAAACTAGATAGATAGATAGATAGATAGATAGATAGATAGATAGATAGATAGATAGATAGATAGATAGATAGATAGATAGATAGATAGATAGATAGATAGATAGATAGATAGATAGATAGATTTTATTGAGCAATATTATACATACAGATGCACTACATTATCAGAATTTTCTCTTAAATCCAATGCACGGGTTTTCTGACTGTACTAGCTGTGTAAAACAAGTCCTACTTTGTAGTTTTCACCCCCCTCACCTATGATTAGATCCAACCACTCTCCAAAAGAACACACAGATAAAAAATGAAAATGGCACAAACAAAACACATTACATAATATATCCTAACCTAAAAAAAAGCATAAAAGTGTATAATTGAGTAGTTACCATTATCCCTTCGTCAGTTCCTATCACAAACTTCAACAGCTGCAGTTCTAATTTGTCTCGTGTTCAAGAGGAACAATCCAGTCTTTTGTTCGTATTCTCTATTCCCCATGAGGTCAAGACATGCAAGCGAATTCCTATTCTGACTTATTATCGAGGGTGGTAGATATTTTCTCGACACACTGCACACTGTCTTCAGGAGTCCTTCTCCCCGCACAGTGGACAAAGGCGCACTCCTTCTTCGTTGACAATTTTATTACCCTCCCATGCTCCCAGTTTTAGCCACGCTAAACCTGCTCTGCTGTCTTTGTTACAAGAATTTATGTAGTCACATCTCCCCCACTTAAGCATGAGATCTGATTGTAAATGTAGTGAGAACTTTTCCGAACAATGGAACTCAATCTGTTGTCTCTCGATATCAATTAAATACATTTTCACATTACGCCATACATTTTATAATACTAGAGAAGTAGGAAAACGTGAATAGAAGTGAAAGGTGATTTTACACATCATGTTTTCCTTTCCACTTTTACAGACTTAGAACCGTCTTTCAGTGACATAACATCACAAGTATTAATTTATTTCTATATTAATAAATTGTTAATTGTTTGGGCGAAGGATTTTCTTAATATTCACCTACTATCCACCAAGGTAATTCTGGCTATTATCCAATGTTTAGGAACCTTTTACTTTAGGCAATGGGACCCCAATACGTCTCACCACTATAATAAAGTCAATATGACTTCACTTGAATTCACTCCACGTTCATCCAACCGCACCCTACAGTACTCCAGTAACTATCCTATAATTCATTCTACTTCATTACAATACAGTCTCATCTACTTCACTCCTTTTGCGGTGGCTGAGTGGTCAGATTTTCAGCCTGTCACTCCGGCGGTCCGAGTTCGAGTCTCGGTTAGGCCTTGGATTTTCCACAGCATTCTTCTAACGCCGGCTGGCGACCCACGGAGGGCCTGGCCTAGAGAGGAGTGGGGTGCTTGCTTGAAACCTGGTACGCAGCGAACCTTAGTGTAGTCAGCCGGTGTGAGTTAGGGAATGCGCCTAGTCTGAGGATTAGCGCAATAGATCGTAAATATCGCAATATGGGTCATAGTGCCCCACTCCCGAAAATTCTATTCCATTCCATCTACTCCACTACACTACACTAAACGACACTACATTTCAATTCAATCTACCTTTACTTTGTTCTACAACAAGAGACAGTAATGATCTATTTCACATTCATTTCATTATCATTTAGGCGACTGTGGCTCAAGTACTGGAGCGCTGGCCTTCCATCCAGGTGACTCGGGTTCGATATCCGGCCAGGTTGTGACGGAACTTGTGGTGGAAAAATCAGATAGTGTAGAGGGTTTTTCTCGAAGTTCTCCTGTTTACCTCAATTATTTTACCAACACTCTCCATCTACCCTTATTTCTTCCATCATCTGCAATAGTAAAAACAAGCGATGTGAAGTATTGGGAGTAGCACAGCTTCCCATGCTGATGTAGAAAGGGCTTGTGGTTCCGTACCCTTGACGCTTATCAGGCTACTCTTGTGCGGATTGGATCTGGCTATGGTATGAACTAGACAGTGCTCCAGCACATTTCAGACTTCCAGTACGCCAATGGTTAGATCGCCATTTTCCGGTAGATGAATTGGAAGAGGTGGTCCCATTGCCTGGCCAGCCCGGTCCCCAGACCTAACACCATTGGACTCTTGGGGCTCCATGAAGGAGAAAGTGTACCAAACGGAGATAACAAGTAGGGAAGAGCTCGTTGCAAAGATTAACACGGCTGAAATGGAAATACACCAGCACGAATTGGGTAATGTGCAGCGAGAGGTCAGACGGCGTGCTGAAGGGTGTGTTCGTGCGAGAGGGGGACATTTTGATCATCTTCTCTAGACAACTGACAATTAGCCTACCTTCTCTCAAGCAGACAGGTCCATTAGTTGTGGAATCAAATGGGGATAGATACGGTAGTGATATTTGTGTAACTCGTAATAGGGGATGAATATTGAAAAAGTGTATTAGGATTTTTTTATTGCAAATAAGATCCTAAATCACCTCCTTAAGGATTGACCTGACCTTTTGAGACACTCTGTATAAACAGAGTAAAGAAAACCAGAACACAATGTTTGCTGGTGTGAAAGGACATAAGTACGACTTTTAAGTGCTTTTCCCCCAAAAGGAAAAAACCTTGTTCACAGTCTTCTTTTGCTCATCGTCTTCTTAAACGATTGATTTTAGGGGAACGGAACTGATAACATGAACTTTCTACCAAGAATTAATCGTTTCGTCATCTTTAGGAACGGTCCCCGCCTCATTCCTCAGTAGGACTTAGTGATTGGTTTGTTAACCGGCATTGAAATGTGTAGGCCTATATTAAATTCTGTGCTTTTGCTTACGTCTTCTGTTTGCTGTTTGTGTTTGTTGACGTCAGAATGCAAATTACTCCACTGTGATGGTTTTCGAAGAGATCCAGGTTCACCTTATTAAACTCTGAGTCCAGAAGTCTGGGGAAGTCTGAAAGGTTTCATCGATTATAAAAAATAAAACTGAATGAAATATGTGAACTCTGTAACTCATTCGCGAATGTAGGACAGACAACGTAGCAAGAAGCGAATATATGAGATGGAAATCTGTTGAGAAAACAAAGTCAGATCTCAGCGCGATATCTATCTTTGGAAAACTTCAACTATTTTCGGCTCACTTGATTAAATCTAGGGTAACGTACTGAAATTGATGATGCAACATACATATTCTTTGCAACAAATAATCGTTGGTACCGGTAATATTTATTATTATTATTATCATAATCATTATCTTCTTCTTCTTATTCAAGGATTGGTTCTGTTGACCCGTTTCGGCTCCTTCTAGAAACTGCTGTCTCCATCTCATTTGGGGTCTTCCGACATTTCGTCCAGATGGAATGTAACCTATTGTAGTATACAGGGTGTTTTAAAAGTTTTTGTCGATAATTTATATAGAAAAGTACAAACTAACCAAAGCAAAATGGTCCAATACACATATTTTGTCCGCAAATTAACTGTTGTCGAGATAATGCACATTTGTTCTTGAGAATCCTCACGGACTGCAGACATTCCTAACTAAATTCTACCTAGAGGAGGTGTTCAAAATGCTGTCAATGCATTTAAATGAAACGTTGTACTTTCTGCGAATTCTGTCGGACAGTCCTAGACCATTCCTTATTTGCTGAAAGGCACGTTCAACCCGAAAACGTAATTCCTGAAGTGTGTTGACCACGGAAGTGTAAATCAGATTTTGTACATGACTCTAAACACAGAATTCTAATGGGATTTAAATCCGGTAACCTAGGAGGCTACGATAATACAGAATCTCCTTTGCTTACGGGAATATCGAATGAACGGTTTATTTGCAGACCAATGATTATTGTAGCTTTCTTGTTTCTTTGAGCTTGAAATTTTAATCTGTAAATCATTGACCATCACCTTTGAAATACCCTGTATATTTGGGTATTCTTTATCCGTCATCTTTAGAAGATCTGAGTGCCATTTTTTTTAATATTTACTTATTGTTGTTAAAACTGATGGAATGTTTAGTTCTTCTCTAATTTACTATTTTGTTTTATCTTTTCTTCTATAGCTCATAACTAGTCATAAGAACGTAATTTCAACTACAACTATACGTTTCTTGTTCCCTTTCGTCAATGTTCAGCATTCAGATTTGTTTAATAAAGAAGGTTGCTAGTATTTTATAAAATTGTAGTATCGTTTCAGTTCTTACTTTTCCTAATAATGTCCGTTTTGTTGTTCACCAAAGCAGCTGAAATTTATTTAGTTGCGTGTCCAAATTTGTATTCTTTATTGTGTTAATCTTATATTAAAGATATTTGAAATATTTCATTGTTCTAATGTCTTGGTTTCTTTTACTACTTTTACTTAAGGGGAGTGGGTAATGATACCTGTGCGATTAGAGAATTTCAGTGAAAAAGTTTACTTCAACATTTCTAGGCTTTTAGTGTTTACAGTGGAATAAAAATTTCCATAGTTATACAATCATCTTGAATTCAGTGGTATAAAAGACAACTAATTAGTTTCATATCCAAGTGCAAAAGGAAGGCCCTAACTGATAACCTGTTTTCCCACTTTGCTAAGTGTACATCATTCTACAGGCACACATTACTTGCTACAACCTTCACTCATATGCCTTTTTAAGTTATCTAGTAATGTATATTGTAAATTATAAAGCAAAATTTAATTAAATATTTTACCCTTAGTGAAACAGAAAAAAAATATTGAACTTTTTAAAATATGTTTCGGAATTTTTTCAATGTATATATATTTTTTCTCGTGTTATATGCGTGATATTCTTAAACTTGTAGGCATACTTTGCAGACATAGGGTATAGGTCTATAAAACACTGCAGAAATTTAATGTAAATTGATTGAGTAGTTTCAGAGAAAAATGCACTTAAGTTTGGAAAATGTCAACTTACAGAAAACTGTATTTAAAAGAAAAAAGAACGTATGAATTCATGAGCCTCCAAATGAAAAAAAAAGCCATTTGAAGGCCTTATCTGCATAAATACCCTCTACTATATAGATATATATTGTTTTAAAGAGCAAATTTTGTACTCTTTTTTGTAAGCATAAAATAAAAAATAGGATTTTTGAGCCTTAATCATTACCTGGTTCCCTTAAAAGTAGATTTTATCCACGAGTTGTATGTTTAACACACGACTTACGTCAAGTCTCATAACTTCCACGAGTGAATTAAATACATTAACATTCTTGTATTAATGCTTTCGAAGTACAAAACAGTGCATAAACGTATTTCAAGTGTAATTAGAAAACTGAACATCCACGTCAGATATCAATATTCAAACAATGTAAACGTGGTACACTCCAAATACATATGGTGAGGTACTATGAATCAGAGATGGCAAGCATTCTATGCTACCAACCTTGAAGCTAAATCACTAAATATTATTAAATGAATGTTCATGGTATCAAAATTATATTATTCTTCCTAAAACTATTCTTCCGATGTTAACCCTTATATACAATAATTGTATTATCTTGATTTTACGGTACGCAATAATCGTATACAAAACACGGAACGTGCTTGCTTAGACGTGTGTCAAATTCACTTCCGCTGCCGAACGACATTCTGTCCGGCGTTGTATGTTCACCTCAAACTAATACAAATATACCGATGTCACGGCCCCATTTATAAGTTATTATGCATCAAATTTTGCTATAAACGCAGACATACAAAGCAAAAACAATTCAAAAGTCTAAGAAGGCTTCTGGTGATGTTGATGTAGAGGACACGGAAATTAACGAGTGTTATCATTGCTTGTAGAATGGCTTGTAAAATGCTGGTGATGAATGCACTACCATTGTTATTTAATCACCAGTGTTTGGTTCATCACGAGTACGTTCCTAATGATGAAAAAAGGAACGAAGAATAACATTTAGAAATTCATACGAGACGTTGTTCATTGCAAGAGACTGGAAATCTGGCCGAAATGTGCCTGGCAGCTCTATCGCGACAATGTTCTCACCCGTTCAGAACATAACACTCCGAATCCAACAAGTCCGAAAGACCGCCTACTTAACAGACATGACTTCCTGTAACTTCTAGCTGTCTAAATGTAACTTATTACTAAAATTTTTGGTATTTGAAAGCATTGCGACAATGAGAACTAATGCGAAGAAGATTGCTAGCAATCTCGAAAAAAAAAAAAAAATCAAAAGAGTTTTGGGCAGTGGAAAGACTATGGTACACGTATGTGATGTCAGAAAGTAGGCCTACCTACTTTGAAGAGGATTCCAGCTAGTCTTTTTCTCCAACAATAAAATCAGGTACTTTTCGATCAGAACACGCATTTGTGATTCTGTATGGAAATAAAATTTGAGTGTGATTCTCAAATGCAGGTTATATTATGTTTACAATATGTTTCGTATCTACCAAACATTTTTTCTAGCTATCGTTGCTTCAGCATTCTGCATACTTTTTTAACAAAATATCGGATGTTTATGTGTCCCGCGGATAACTGTAGAATCGCCTTTTGAATTTCCGAATGATCTTTTTCAGTGTGTTCCAAAAACGTGCAAATGTTGAATGATGTGTGCTAACGATTTTTCGAAAACGGAAGTGATGAATAGGGGATTCGTGTGGGATTAGTTTCTCGATCGGTCGTTAGTTCAAAACCCATATGGGTTGATTCTGGTAGGACGTTTACAAATGTTTCCAAACTGTAGAAAAAAATATCAATTAATTCTCAAACTCATTTCGCCACGTACCGTTTGTCTATCACTAACGGCATCGACGGAAAATAATCACATGGTTGATATATCGTCATTAAATAAACGATTAAGAAAACAGAAATGTTCTTTATTGGCCTGTAGCCTCTATTATTCGCGCATGGAAAGAAGTCTGAACAACAATAAAATACCATCGTATAAGTACTGCCGAATAATTGAATCGGTCATTGCAGAAAGGGGATAAGTAATGAAAAACGCGAAAATGAGTTAAGAGTGCCATTGCTTTCTCCAGACCTCGACACACATTTCCATACAGAAATGGGACAAATTTGCTCATTCTCAACGCAAAGCAGAGTATCATAAGCAGCGGAGTCATTGCAGAAAGGGGACAAGTCAGCGACTTACCTTCTTTCTGCACTGACTGACGACGTGACGCAACTGAGTGCCGCGGATCTAATAAGTTATGGCCCATCAGCTGATAAGGAAAATGACAGATAAGCTAGAAGTAGTAAGTTACCCATGGGAAGAAAACTGTGTTATTAGTGGTAAACGTAAATCCAATGAAATTAACTACCGCAGAAATGTAAATAAGAAAAATAAACTGAAGACATTGGAGCATCAATTCTACTGGGAACTCTGTAGCAGCCCGTACGACAGGAGAACAATGTGGGTAAGAAACTACTCATTGTTTGTTTAGACGCAACTTTGGGTCATCAATTTTCAACATTCACAATTTCAAAGACCATACAGCGCACTTCTATTTCTATCATGAATGTATAGGCCACAAATCTTCAAATGAAGTGTGTTCCTTCTGAACTACATTGAAAATAATGTCCCTTCTTCAGTCAAGGAATTGTATCTTTTCTCTGATAACTGTGGAGGGCAAAATAAAAATCATACCTTAATTCGATTGTTGCTTGCACTGTCCCAAATGGGGAAATTTAACAAAATCATTCATTATTTTCTACAACGAGGCCCATTTCTTCTCTGTGACAGCAACTTTGGTATAGTGAAGCGCAAACTAAGGAAGACAGACAGGGTATATGTGCCAGACCAATACAATACCTTGATCCACCAGGCAAACACAAACAACAGATTTTCTGTAGAATCAGTTACTACTGATGATATTTTGAATTTTAAATACTGGTGGCCAGAGTATTACAAGAAAACCACCTGCTCATTAGACACACTGAGGAAGAAAGGGAAAGATAAGAATATGTTTTCTTCAGCACAATTCAGTGAATTTGTTTACTCTAAAGATAATCCAGGATGTGTGACTGCCAGTTTGTTCATTAGTAGTGAAATGAGGAAACACAGATTCTATATGAAAAAAACAGGTTCTGGACGCATAGTAATGCCTACACAAAAGCATACAATGGGAAAATTCCCATTAATACGAAAAAAACTTGGAGACGTATCGAAAGTGAGGCAATATATTCCATTGGAATACACTTTCCTTTATGAAGAGATCCTGAACTGGCCACCTTGTGACAATCTACAAATGACGTGGTTTCCAACGTCTAACAATACACTCTATAACAATTGAAACAAATTATTTTGTGTAGTACTTTAGTCTATTTTTATTGTGCTCTCCTATATGCAGTTTTTAAGTATTAGTTTGAAAGTAGAGTTTTGATTTAAAACAGTGATATAAAATCACATATCGGTACATTTCTGTAGTAGGAATAATGATTAAAATGCAAAAATAATTATGTAAATGGTGACAGTAATGTAGTAATTACACACAAAAACATCGTTATCATTGTAATTATTAACATTAGTTTGATTTCAAATATTACATTAGCCCAAAATTGTAAATTATATTGTTTTTCTTTTATATGTAACAATTCCTTGCAGAAAGGGGATAAGTCATGGTTCGATTAAACAACTTTAAACAAAAGTGTTTCAGATGTCAGATGTCTAACATGATGTATTAGACTTCACTATTCATAAACAAAGTAAGAAAAAATATTTATAATGATTACTCCAGTATTGGAAGAAGAAAACAGTTTTTATTGATTATCTCAAAAGTAAGATTTTATGACTTATCCCCTTTCTGCAATGACCGATTCAATTAGTATACTCACTCGAAACAATCTGGTTGCAAACAATTTAAAGGCAATAAAATTAATGAATTTATTCGATGTATAAATGAGAATAAAAAAATGTGAAGACTGAATGAGAAGTATCAAATGAATAAAATTGTTCTACCGTAAACTTATATTAAATGCACTTTCGTAGTGCGAAGATTTTAGGTTGTTGATCCGTGTCATGGATACGGAAACATTGAATGTTTTGAAGATACGTATCTGCTTCAGCATCAAGGAAAGAAAAAATAACGTTCTGGAAAACAGCTCTTAGTAACAGAGCCAACATACAAGTTCCTCCTTCTGACACTTAACTCTGAAATGTTGGATGCTTCTATGACGCAATGCAACATACAGTGTGTCCCATGTACGGGGCGCATCCAGAAAGTAAGTTTCCCTATTTTTTTAAATAAAGAACACCCACTTTCAGGAAAACATTTATTGGGAACAGGTACAGCAATGTTTTAGCTATTTTTCAACATAGCCACCATCAGAATTGAGACACTTATCGTATCGTGGGATCAACTTTTGTATTCCTCTGTCGTAGAACTCTGCCGCCTGTGAATGGAACCAGCGTGTGACAGACGTCTTCAGCTCTTCGTCGTTGCCAAAACGCTCACCGGAGGACAGGAATTTTTTGAGGTGCAAGAAAACGTGAAAATCGCTGGGAGCAAGATCAGGACTGTAGGGTGGATGATGAAACAACTCCCAGCCAAATTCCGTGAAAACAGCTGCTGTGCGCCGAGCCGTATGTGGACGAACATTATCATGGAGGAGCACAACACCTGCAGTAAGCATTCCACGCCTCTTGTTTTGAATGGCAAGTCGCAATTTTCGCAGTGTTTCACAGTAACGGTCAGCGTTCACTGTTTCACCTCTTGGAAGGAAGTCAATGAGCAGAATGCCCTTCCTGTCCCAGAACACCGTGCACATCACTTTCCGTACTGACAGCGTCTGTTTGAATTTCGTCCTGACCGGAGATCCACTATGCCGCCAATGCATTGACTGCTGCTTGGTTTCCGGGGTGAAGTGCGAAATCCAAGTCTCATCGCCCGTGACGATCCTGTCAAGGAACTCGTCGCCGTCATCGTGATACCGTTGCAGAAAATATGTCAGTGCTGCTCCTAAACGTTGCATTTTGTCTTCGGGTGTCAGGTTTTTCGACACCCATCTGGCACACACTTTTTTGAACAGTAGGTGCTTCGTGACAATCTCATGCAACAAGGATCGCGTTATCTGCGGAAAATGGCTGCTCAGCTCCGTAATCGTGAAGCGACGGTTCTTCATGATGCACTGCCGCACCAGCTCAACACGATCAGCATTGATGAGGGACGGTCGCCCACTGCGCTCTTCATCATGGACACTTTGACGACCTTCGGAAAACTGCCTACACCAGCGACGCACCATCTGCTTACTCATGATGTTCGGCCCATAGACCTCACAGAGCTGCCGATGAATTTCAATTGGCGCAATGCTTTGTGCATTAAAGAACTTTATCACCGACCGAACCTTGCAGGCGGCGGGAGAAGGAATAAGAGCTTCCATTTCGGACCACTGCTGAGACCTGTCCGGCTGGCTTATGATTGATACGTCATAGATCTGTTACGCATGCGCAATTGACACGGATAATTACGTTTACTTTCAAGGGAAAAAAATCGGGAAACTTACTTTCTGGATGCGCCTCGTATCTTGACCAATCAAAATAACTTTGTACGCAAGCACCAAATGAAAAATTTTTTCACACAAGAGGGTGCCGGTGAAAGGGAGAAATAATAGTAATGGGAAGGCAAGGTTGTAGTATTATTTATTGAGATACGAATATTAACATTGTTGATTTAAATGACACTATGTATTTATTATTCAGTATTTCAATTAAACTCGTCAAGACTTTTCCAAAAATGTATCACAGTAGGTTATTCTAATAAACAGAACGTTACTTGGTGCCCCGACGTCATGGTTCTTGTGCATAATACATAAAAAGGAGTGATTTGTCTAAGTTGGTGGAAACAATACGTAGTATGCCTACATTGCAGCTACCAGGGTCGTGTAACCCATTAAACGTAGCTTTGGTTTACAGTAAACAAATGAAACCAAATGTAGCACAGATCACTCATTCAGTCATCAGTGTTCAGTGGAATAAAACCAAAGGTAGGTGTAAAGGATTACGTGACTCTGAGTGTCATCTGCAATGTACTACGTATTTTTTACACCAATTTGAAGTCAAATCACTTCATACTGTGCACAGGAACCATGCCGTCAAGGCACCAATAACGTTCCGCTTATTAACGTTCTCTTTGTCAGAATGACTCACTGTGATACATTTTTAAAAGGTCTTGACGAGCTTAATTGAAATATTGAATAATAAATACATAGTGTCCTTTAACCTTCCTGTCTCTGTGTTATAAAAGCTAACGAGGAGCACTGTTTGGGGTGTGATGACATCCCAAGTATATTTTTGATCTTGGAGAGGGGAGACATAGATTTATACATTGTTGCATAATTTAAACAAGTTAAGAATGAAATTGTTAATGATTCAATTTAAAAAGTAACCCATTGTCACACAGGCTCATACATAATCGCGCGTTTATGACAGAGTTATCGGGTCTCCGTTTCATCTGAGACAAAGCAGGATCTTTCCAGAGTTCCGAAAGGAAGTTCCTCAGGTAATCCGTGGCGAATCATCGGCCCCATCTCGCCAAATAGGCCTACTATTCGCTATCACCAATTGAAGGGTTCAGAGCCATAGAGGGCCAAGCGCTATTTATTAAAAAGGGAGAAAGCAAAGGTTTAAGTTAAGTAAATACCATAATTTAATGAAGATTGGCATATCATTTAATTTTATTGTGTTTTCTCCGTTTTTAAGAAATGGCGCTTGGCCCACTATGGCTCTGAACCCTTCAATTCCGTTCCATCAACTCTAAATAACCAGTAGCTGATACATCATCGTCAAATAACCAACTAAAATAAATAAATATTTAGTATATATACATAATTACAAGAGTAATAATAATAGTTTGCAGTAGTCAAAAGGTAAAGGTATCCCATTTACTTTCCATGAAGATACCTGGGGGGAGGCACGGGGGACGAGCCCCATGCTTTCTTTACCTCGGCACTGGAATGAGGTGGTGTATCGGCACCACGCTCTGACCGCTTAGTTGCAATAGTAGATAATAATAATAATAATAATAATAATAATAATAATAATAATAATAGTAATAGTAATAATAGTACCTGATGGATATGATGATTACATTCTTAAAAAAAAGAAACTCAGAACAATGTTGACATTCCGCACTTCATACTCAAACAATGCTCATTGACACAGAAAACTGGAGAATAACTATATAGGAGGCAAGAAAAGTAGACTTAGAGTGTCGCCAACATTATAACATGGATTCCTAAGAGGTGTGTACATGCACCCCAAACATAATTAAATTTATTTACGGATACATTGCTGGCAAAATTAGAGTGACAACATTTGGAAATAACGTAGTAATGTTTTTTTTTTTTTGACACAAAATAATTGAAGACCTCAGAACTATAAGAGGGTTATCGACCAAATGTGGCATTTTCGGATTTTCAAACTTTCTTACTATTCCCGCCTCATAGAATCAGAATCTGTCATTGGTTCTCTCATAAACCCATTTGTAGTATTAGAAACTGAAGTTCATGTAATATGCTGTTCCAAAAAATAAAGTGAATAGAAACGTTGTTTTTGCTCTCCTGGAAAGTTGCCTTTTGGTTCATAACCCACTTATTGTACTGAGATCTTCAATTCATAGTGTTGCTGAAATCACATATGATGATATTATTGTTCACACTCCTCATAGGGATACGAAGGTTAAAGAAACAATGTTAATACGCCTATCTCATTAATAAATTTAATAATACTACAAGTTGGCTCTCCATAAGCATTATTTCTCCCCTTTCAGTTGTACACCTCATTGACACAGAAGACTTTTCATTGGTGCTTGCGTACAAAGCTATTTTGGGTGGTCAAGGTAAATGAGATACTCTGTATACAGTTTCGTACCTCTTTGAACACCGTAAAAGCCGATAGTGTCCATAATCAATAAATACCGCGCTGTTAGGAGAACTGAGAATGCACAACAAGTCCAGACTCGACAAATGTATACAACGTTAAGCCGAATCATATTACAGAGGCCGATACCAATTGTATCTGCTGCACATTTTATTTTTTATTCTTTAAATACTAATAAAACTATCTATATTCCATTTTCTTTAACAACGAAAGTTTATGCAAATCAAGATTTCAGGTATAACTCCCTGTAAAGTTGATTTGAATAATTTCGAGGGAAAAATTGTTCCGGAGCCGGGTATCGAACCCGGGACCTTTGGTTTAACGTACCAACGCTCTACCACTGAGCTACTCGGGAACTCTAACCGACACCGATCCAATTTCTCCCTCTATATCCACAGACCTCAAAGTGGGCTGACAACCGTCAAGCAACCAACTTCGAGTGCACACTAACTCCGTGTGACTTAAATTGTGGTTTTCTGTTAACGAACAGTGACGTGTATTATGCAAATCAAGATTTCAGGTATAACTCCCTGTAAAGTTGATTTGAATACCCTGCTCCGGAACAATTTTTCCCTCGAAATTATTCAAATCAACTTTACAGGGAGTTATACCTGAAATCTTGATTTGCATAATACACGTCACTGTTCGTTAACAGAAAACCACAATTTAAGTCACACGGAGTTCGTGTGCACTCGAAGTTGGTTGCTTGACGGTTGTTAGCCCACTTTGAGGTCTGTGGATATAGAGGGAGAAATTAGATCGGTGTCGGTTAGAGTTCCCGAGTAGCTCAGTGGTAGAGCGTTGGTACGTTAAACCAAAGGTCCCGGGTTCGATACCCGGCTCCGGAACAATTTTTCCCTCGAAATTATTCAACGAAAGGTTTACCTCCACCTATGAATAATTATCACTTAGTAACATAATATTTCATGTAATAAATTCACAAATAATTACTGTAATTGCCCACATCTAACACCTTCCACACAAGTTAAATATTTAGGAATTATTATAGATCAGCGTCTACGTTGGGATAAACAAATTGATTTTATATGTACAAGTATAAGAAAGATAATTTATAAATTCATAATACTTCGAAATTTTATCACTAAGGAGGCAATGAGAATAATATTTTTAGCTTTAGTACAATCATTAATACAATGTGGTATAACAAATTGGGGTGGAGTAGCATCATCTGTACTTAATCCAACAAATTGATTACGCAGAAGATTAATAAAAATTTGTCTAACCAAATGGATTACCCAACAAATTTAATTTATACAGATTTTAAAGTATTAACTATTGAAGAAATTTATAAATATATTTTAGTAACATACTACCATAGAAATGAAATAAAACATAAATCTAATCGACATGAATATCGTACTCGAAAACAAAAGTCCACTTTTCCATGAATTGAGCCTAAATGTCGTACAAGTGCAGCTCTTAAACAAGGTGCTAGTTTCGACCCAAGACTTGATAATAAAATTACAAACCATTTTCCAAATTTGAAATATTTTAAAATTGAAGCTTTTAAAAAAGAAATTTATAAAATTATTCATGATATATAATATTAATAAATGTGTGTATTGCTTTACCCTTTATTTCTGTCGACTATATTCGTGCTTTTATTGAATATCACTGGCTTCTGTCTGATTGTCAATTTGTATTAAATGTTTTCTCTCTCTTTTTCTCTTTTTTCTATTTTTTTTTTGCTCGTATGTCTTATTTATTGGTTTGATTTAAGTTACTTACTGTATTTAGTAATCTGTCCCTATAAATTTTATGTTATATTATTGGCTAAGACCACACCGTACACAAGCCTGGCTCTTACGGTAGTCGATAGAAACATTTTTGTTTTATAATTTTATTTTGTACTCACTTGATAGCTAGCTAGAAAATTAATAAATAAATAAATAAATAAATAAATAAATAAATAAATAAATAAATAAATAAATAAATAAATAAATAAATAAATAAATAAATAAAATGAATGAATGAATGAATGAATAATAAATAAATAAATAAATAATATTCATTTATTTTGCCTAAGAAGTGAGAATGTTTCCCATTGTTTTATTGTTTCTTTAGTTGTATTAGCCTGTAGTTCATCGAAGAAATATTAAAAAAAGAACGGGAACAAATTTATACGAATAAAAATCTACACCAACGATCCTATTTAGGTCCTACGTAAAGAAAGTTACAAGATTTCATACAAATTTAGCTCACTCTCTACGTTAATGGACAAAGAAAATCAGCAATTTATGTTCCTATGACGATTTTCCATTGAAAGCGTATAAAATATGATGTACAAACTTACGATCACTTTCAAACCGAGTCTACAAACTGTTAAGCAAGGCCAAGGACGTAAACAAAAAAGATATTCGTAGCAACTAGATGACTACTTTAATACAGCAGATATTACAGAGATGTATTCAAAGATATAACTCTGCCCATTTCTCTTGATTTGATAAACGGATGTGACCTGTTTCGGGAAAGAAAAACATGGCGATTACTTCCTCGCGATGAAGCTCAAAATGGCTTCGAGCTACGTTATTACAGTCGTCATTTTTGGTTCAATGGTTATTTACCTCTACTAACACTGACAGACAATGTCATGGAATTGGTTGCCCGAGGAAAGAAACTTTTTTTTTAGAATTTTCTGCTTCGTAGAGAACTCAGAAGGTTATTACGTCAGCATTTCTGTTATTAGTGACTTTTTTTCTCTGTCTAAAAGAGATGGGCGATGAAGTTTACTGGATTCGAGTAGCTATATTAATGTGAATACAGGTCCAAATTATAATAAAAAATAAATTTTATTTTTCCTTTCATACATATTTGAATGCTTAAGTAAAATATAACTTTGTACGTACCGGTATCGTAATTTTCCATTCATCGAAGCAAGCTCAACTACCGCATTATACAGAGCGATCCAAAAGTCGCGCACATTAAAATTATAGTGTCTATATTGAGTAGTGCAGTTGGAAAGTGCTATCGGCTACCGCTAGATAGCACCATGGGTATTAACAGCAACAAACCTAGACGTCATAGTGATGCGTATGTATACACTGACGCTTGCAGTAGTTCTTTGTTTATTGCTCGGCAAACATGTCGTTTTCCCAAGAGCAACGATTTTCATTGTTCAACATTACTTTTCTAGTCGTTCTTATGCACGTGTTGTAGACGAATTTCGTAGAAATTATCCGGATATGATAGTGCCTACAATTTGACAATACCCAGATTAATCGCCCGTTTTAGGGAATGTGGATTAGCGCTTCTTGACAATGATGAACGTGATTGTTGGTTCCAGCAGGACAGTGTCACATGTCACACATCTAATTAAAACCATGCAGTTTTGCGCGAGTTTTTTGAGGTGCATATCATTTCTCAAGGATTATGGCCCCCACGTCCCCCCGAATTGACGTCCCCAGATTTCTTCCTGTGGGGTCATCTTAAAGGAAGGGTATACAAAAACAGGCCGCACACTCTGGAGGAACTAAAGATGAACATAACAACGGAGATTAACAACATCAGTGTGCGCGTGCTCAAAAAAATGGCTGCAGACTTGGTAGAAAGAGTTCGTAAATGCATTACTGAACGGGGCTGCCATTTTCAGCATATGCTGTGAAAAGTGATGTAACTCATCTGAAAACTGATGTAAGTGAACGTAATAAATTCACCTTTATAAATATATGTGAACGTATTATTAAGATGTGCGCGACTTTTGGATCGCTTTGTATTTAATCTATATGAAGATAGTACGTCCGTGAAATTCCCATTCTGGCGTAAAGGGAGCAAGTAAATATAGTTACACACAAGGACAGCTACAATGGGGCGGCCTCTAAAGACCCCGCAACACTTAGGCCCCAGAGGGAATTGTAATGCTATAATATTTCACCTATATCCAGGGGCGACTTGTGAACAGAATCAGGTCTGTGCTAAGAGGGACCTGCTATAAATCTAGCATGAAGTCTAAAGTTCAACAATTCATTTGGAATAGTTTTAGATATTTTGAATCCGCTTTTCCTTTACTGTACTGTCTACTGTATACTAGAAAAAATTCACAACGGAAAAACTTCAACCAGTTAACTTGTCTCAACCAGGATTTAAATCTGGACAAGCTCATTTCACGGTCGGATATGATAAGGCAGGGATGCAAAAATGTGCTACAATTGTGCCACACGTCACAAGCCGCGACTCATTTCTTCCTTTCACTCTCACACGTTATTGGATATGGTAGAGGGAGAGGAAATATGTATTCATTGTGCTTGCGGATACGTAATTCAAGGCCGGGGGATTATGGACTGGGAACAAACTCTTTCCCCGTGCTTCCACCCCTCTCTTCCCCAATTATGCATCCCTGTGCTAAGTAGTCTTCCTTAGGAAACAGATGTCTTATGCAGTGGAAAATTTGACTGTTAACTCTAATTAACACATATTACTATTTCAATATAAACCTGCATTTTTTTATATAATATCCATCATGATTTTGAGTCCACACCTGTGGAGTAACGGTCAGCGCGTCTGGCCGCGAAACCAGGTGGCCCGGGTTCGAATCCCGATCGGGACAAATTACCTGGTTGAGGTTTTTTCCGGGGGTTTCCCTCAACCCAATACAAGCAAATGCTGGGTAACTTTCGGTGCTGGACCCCGGACTCATTTCACCGGCATTATCACCTTCACTTCATTCAGACGCTAAATAACCTAGATGTTGATACAGCGTCGTAAAATAACCCAATAAAATAAAAATCATGATTTTCAAACAGTCTCTGATGTTTTGTAGAAACAATAAGTGATTTTTACATTCGTTGATGCTTTCACTCACATTGAACCATACATGATATTGCTTTTTCATATAGTCTTGGAGGCGATTCTGTATCTAGTACAGTGGCCGGAAAACATGACATCATATAAAATACAGCCCGCAAAACACAGCAAAGGGGAAGGTAGGAGGAGGGATATAAAAAAAGGGGTATCAATGTCCAGGGCCGGATATTTTTGGAGGAGGGAAATCACGACATAATAGATAGGTATACAATAGATTTTTACTAATCATTACGAATTAAGTGATTCTGATTAATAATATACGGATTAAACAATCGCGACGAAACTCGAAGTAGAGTTATAATAGCGAAATATGAACACATTCACGAATTATTACTATTGCATCCTTTTATAACGAATTTCTTATTCTGAATTTTTTCTTCAGATTTTTTTTTTTCACTTGAATTTGTTATATATTCAAATAGGCTACATTACATGGTATTCCAGGTTTTCTGATTACATTAGTGAACTCAAAAGACGGAGAATTCAACATTTCACTAATAATTTGAAAGTGTTAATTTGAGGGCTGCAAGTTTTTTTTTTTTTCGTTTTTAATGAATGTTTGTTAAATACAGTCTCAATCCAACAAATATTGTCTATTTGCCATACTGCACCTTTACCAGAATCCAACGAACCTTTGTTGTTGTTTAGTTAACTGTCCGAAGACAGGTCTGAACCTCACAAGTGATACCAAAATAGCAGGACTTATGAGGTAACTGGGCCAGGAGATAATGGAGTAGAGTGGTCAGTTAATGTTAATTATTTGGAAATACTCATTCCGAGTTAATACTCCATTTCCAAATTAATTTTAGTTTCCAATATTTCCATTAATCTCCACCAAGAGTATAAATCAATGTCCAACAATCTCCTCCGACAGCAATATTAAAAAACACAAATGATAAAATTAATCCCCATAAATACCTGCACCTGGTCAATGTTTTTTATATGTGTGATATATATCTTAGTAATTTTAAATAATATGTCTCTTACTCATAGTTATCCCACTAGACATAATAAAATTATCACATTGTTGAGCCTCATTTCTACTCGTATGTTCAACAGATTACCATAGGAGGTTCATGATATGACATTTTCTGTTTGCTTTAGAAAGATATTACATAAATGGCTTTCTCGTAATCATTTTTACTCTATCAATAAATATTTTCAGCTGAATCAGATTAATTTATTCTGATGGTCAATTACTGTATGTTCATTTATTATGTATATTGTATATTTATTATTAATTGTAGCTAATTTTATGTTATGTTATTCTTTTGGTTATGTCTATAGCAGCAAACATGCTGATGATAATTATGAATAATAAGTTAATAATAATAATTGAAAATCCATCTCCATATATTTGGAATCATTAAATGGTTTGTCATTCAAATCTACTTTCAATCCATTGAAGAGGTCGAAATAGTTACTGCACACAAGGAAAATGATAGAAACTTTTTCTGATAAATTTGCTTTTCACGTATCTGTCAAACATACGAAAGAGTTTACATACATGTATATTAGTGTTTTCGTTATTCCCATGCAAGCGACGATATAAGTTGTCAAGGTGTTCTGTCATATTTACAAGAAACGTCAAAACTGTTACGCAATTTTGATCCAGTAATTCAGAAATATTTGTGGCCAGAAACAGAAGAGTTGCATAAATATCATATAAATTTAATATTTTTGATTAGGCGTCTATCAGTCTATCCGTTTCTCTACATTGTAAGATTATTTGATCAAAAATATTTAATCGAATAATCGCGTCAATTAAAATTAATCGCTTGTAGTTGATATTCATTATTATTTTGTTAATACAAACTATACTAAAAATTCCGACAATATTTCTCTCTCAGAAATTGGCTTACTTAAAAGCACAATAGTACAGTTATTTTCTAACTGTAAACCAGGTAGCGTAGGAAAAACCTTTTCACAAACACTTCAGAAAGACATGGAGATATGAGGATAGAGACCTAGTCTACTTCCTTTCAAAGTTGAAACACAATGCGAAACCCCTTTTAAGTTTTATGGTTTTCCAAGAAACTTCTACCTTGTTGTCAGCTCATCTCCGTAGAAATATATACTTTTCTGGGATTCGTCCCCCTCATCCCTTATAAAATAGCCATGTCTACACTATGTGCAAGTGAGAGCTTAACTACCTTCTTCTCTGTCTAAAAATCTGGTAATTCGATTACAATAGGGGCCAGTCTTCTGTTTCGATCGCTGTACTTTTGCAGGTGCTTGCAGTTTCTTTACTGAGTTTGTATATGAAAGTTGTGTGTTTAGTTTGATAAAGAAAAAAAATCAGTTTTCTGTGGTTTGTGAAAAGTGTAAACTCCATTATGTCATATGAGATTTTGAGAAGTAAACTCGATGAAACGTTTGGATTTAAATTGAACGATCGTGGAGAAGTACTTGACAGAAAAAAACAGTTTTTTTCTTGTTCAGTGATGCAGGAAACATTGTTACTAAACGTAGACTGGCACTTAATTCGGAGCACGTGAATGCACTCACACGTTTAAAATCATGAATGAAGCAGTATTAACTGAGTGAAAATTCATACTTTTTGTTATTTATGTTTGTCTCAAAAATTCCCGGAGAAACTGACACAATAAATTACAAACCTCATAATAAATATGTTAGTAAGTAATTAAAAGAGTTGTTTTGCAATATAACGATACAATATATCGATGGCCCAGAACGAGACTGTTCCATGTCCATTTTACTATTTTTTTTTCAGAAGAGTTATTTTAAGCTCCTGACATTCAAAGCTTCATGAAACAGTTTGGAATAGCTTCATAGCAACCTTATGGAGAGGAATATTTACAATTTTGTTCGATTCATATATGTAGACAAGAACTGGAACACAATGAAACACAGATTTCTTTCGTTTAAAAAGTTGGACTTAGAACAGTCTGGTTCTCAGCCATCGATATATAGATGTACAACATTTAATATTTATGCTTATCACCCAACACACGTTAACTTTAACAATAATTGTGAATTACAGTACATTAAAACATTTTTTCAACTCGATCAAAACTCTATTATTCTATCGAGTGATCGATTAAATTCAAATAGTTAATCAATTAAATATTTTGATCGATCAACAGCACTAGTTTAAAAGTATGTGTGTGAGTGGGTGCGTGCGCGCGCGTGCCAGTGTGTGTATGTATGTATGTATGTATGTATGTATGTATGTATGTATGTATGTATGTATGTATGTATGTATGTATGTATGTATGTATGTATGTATGTATGTGTTACAGGTCAAACAACTTTTTCCATTAGATAAGTGCTGAGAAAATGTACTGCCTTGAAATTTTATACATTTACGTTCACAGCATCGAAACACTTTCTCTGTAATATTCCGTAATCTGCGAGCGTAATCATTGCGGGATTTCAGTTTCATCTGATCTCAGAAAGAATTTTACAGCTGTGTCTTAAATCGGAATTCAATCGCCAATGTGGCTCGCGAGTCGTCAGAACAAAGAGAGTGATGGCTTCAACTATGAATCCTTGATGAAATTCTTACGACCTATCCATAAGAATTTATTTCAGTGATTGTATTCAGAATTGCCAATACAGCATGGTGATTCTTGGTGTAGCAAACTTAAATTTGGGACATGGAAATTGCTTCATGTTTGTGCTGTCACTTGAGATGAGATCCATTTATTTCAGAGGAAAACTCGGTCGTTTGTTTTTCGAATAAAGTTACACGAGTCCGCGAATCCATTACTGAAGCAACATTCAACTCTCCTCTCCCCTTCGCGACAACAATAAACTGCCAATGATTTTATCTTAAACTTGATTCAGTCCATTCAGATGCTGCCATGCCTGCACTTTGTTTGATTTCGCAATGAGTCTGGTCTGTTTTAATGTTAGCTAGTGTAAATAAATAAAACGTTTCAGTGGGCTGCTATCGACTAGACTACCGTCATTGTCTTTCGTGAGATTACAGAGCGTTTTGTACTTCTTCAGTTCACATTCAATGAATTTTTTCACTCATGAAGCTCATAAAATATCTGAAGTGACATCGAGCACAAAAAAAATTATAAGCCATATCGCAAGTCAATAATTTTAACGCTTTACATGTTGATTCGCTTGTTTTGTGTTTCCATGGTAACCTCTCATTATCTTGAAAATAACCTCTGATTTTTATACATCAGAAAAACTGGAAACGCAGTTCGTTTATTCATTAGTATATAAATTGTTCGACCGTGGACAGACAAAATAAGTGGGTAAATTGAAAATAAAATAGAAATAACGTTCAATTGCACACTAAATTTAAAACATTTTTTTCCTTTCCATTTAAAAGCGATGTTTTCATGTTAAATCTCTTGCAAATTGACGGACGTCACCCACAAGAATCGAAATACAAACATAAAGCATGTTTGACAAGGACGCAATCTATACATTTGAAACAATATATCACGATACAAGTTTGGGAAGTGCTTTCTACAAAATCGAGGAAAAGTTTGAAAAACGAGTTGTAGTCTACAACATTTTTTGCACGATCATATTTTTAAAATTAGAAATACAATACATTTTGCATTGAAAATTTAGAGCAATGTTATTCCAAAGTCTTCGCAAAACTGCAATGTAATGGTAACTAAGTAACAATAAGTGCACTGTACTAGGTCTATCTCAGTATAGTTTTATGTTTCCCTAGCAACATTTTACTGTGTGGGAATTCTAACTTTCAATAGCTGTGAATACAGAAAAAAAAAACACAGTCGTGCTAAATAGTATATTGCGACACAAGTGTGGGAAGTGCGTTATAACAGAATGGGGGAAAAGTTTGAAAAAAAAACGAGCGGAGCGAATTTTTTCAAATTTCGAGATTCTATTAAGCACTTCACACGAAGTATTGCATACTATTTTTTGGTCGATCGTTAATTTAAATAAATAAATAAATAAATAAATAAATAAATAAATAAATAAATAAATAAATAAATAAATGAGTAACAGAGTAAGTAAGTAAATAAATAAATACATAAATAAATAAATAAATAAATAAATACATAAATATATATAAGTAAGTTTTTAATGTTAGCTTACTTTCACAAGAAAATTCCTACCTCGGGACTAGAAGAGATGGTGATGCACAACTTCTAATCACTAAATTGTGCACCAATATGCCTGTATTAAATCCAAAATCTCTCTGCAGTGCATATGAAAGGAAGGCATATGTCAATGTTGATAGTGATTCGTCCGTCGGGTGTGACGTTAAGCCTGACGGCTCCCTTGGTGCCATTCGACAGGAGTAGGTTACGTGCCGGCACCGTGTTTTCCCTTCCCCTTCATCATCGTCCTCACTCATTCCCTACACTACACTTACACGAACACTTAACATACACTCACCCTAATACACTATATAACTTTTCACATATACAGATACTGCATTACGTGGCCCGCCGAAGTGTTGTGCAATGGGTCACAATCCTGTCATCTATCCGCTCTATTCGGAACCCGAATTACGCAAAGTGAAGTAGGTAGGCATTAGACACACATACAGACATACTGATTTTAGGTAAAGGTTGATTTTATCTGTAAAGAAAGCCGTGTTTCAAGTATCCATACATGTTCAAAGTTCCCTAGTGTGTAGTTTACAAGTCACCTAGTTGCTATAGTCTCTGCATTTCGAACTGACTGATCAAGGTCATTTCGTCTTCTCCACACTGTACCCCTTCTCCTAAGCTCTGGCTGGTCCCCTTCCCCTATAAATGCCGTACCACTGGTCCAGCTAAAATTTCTTGAGAAGAACTGTCCAGGAGTGAGGGTAAGCACGCATGGCAAATGTAGCCCATTGCTTGACCCTGAGACGCCAGTTCGAAATGCACAGACTATAGTCACTAGTGTGTAGTATGGACTTGACCTTTGAGACACGGCCTTACTAACCTGTCCGACTAGCATGGAATGTAAACCTATCCTTTATAGCCTATTTCCCTACACCTCCATTACAATGTAAATATTCTGCGATGCATTTCAGGAGGTGTAGCCCTTCTGCAGCCAAAAAAAAAAAAAAAAAAAAAACAATTATAGCGAGCTGTTCACTTTTGAAAGCGTCCATCTTGCACTAGTTACTTTTCTTTTTTATTTATTCGGAGCAACGGTGACACGTACACCAACCACACCCAACTTTAGAAAGTCTATTACCATTATTACCAATACGCCTAAAAAAACTCTGACCGATACTCCTGATGCACCGCTATGGAATGACGGTTAGTACGTCTGACCTGTAAGGAGTGGGCCCGGGTTGAAACCATTGTCGGGAAAAGTTACGTGGTTTTCCCTAAACCAGTCTAAGCAGAATAATTGCTGGGTAACTTTCGTCGTTGGACCTCGGCTCGTTTCGCCTTGGCAATTCCACTTCTCTTTCATCATCATCTCCGTTTCTTTCCTAGGTTTCGGGCCTGCTCCAATGTATTGCTGCGGGCTGCCGTCGGACTTAGACCCCCTTAATATGTGGTAAACGTTGTTGGTCGTAGCGCTATACACCGTAGGTTCTCTACCGGACTCATGGTAACTGGTGACCGAGTTTGAGGGACCACGGTGAGGTCTATGCGGAATGGTAAAGGGATCATGTAGGCTGTAGAGGAGTTCGGAGGCGGTGTGCGCGGTGGACCTTAGAGCATGAACATCATTTCATTCCATCCCGAGTAGTACAATGGGTCCACCCGAGCGGCCTGCGTGCGAGGAAAGTCCCAGTCCGTGCCATTCCCTGAAGGGGGAGTAATAGATAGATCCACATAGGTTTACTCGTAGTAAGCCTCGACCAGCTTTCATTTAAATTAATCAATTTTAATGCTCTATTTCAGGGATGCCAAACATGCGCTCCCTAGAGTCCGCGACTCTGTTTTCTTTCTTTTTAGTCAGTCGTTATCTGCAAAACATAAACGCTCAGTGGCGAGCAGTTTACAGAATATTTGGAAATGGTATTGTCTAAAGTACCAAGATACAGCTTCAGTAAGGAATAGGAATATAATTACTTTGTTGTTGAAGGCTTTATTATGAAAAAAAAGACATAATAGGCGTCATTAGCTCATTGCCTATTATTATTTATTTATTTTTTTTTTTCGTTATATACGGCATTATGATATAAGACATTTCAATGCTGCTCATTGTAAAAGATTGAGGGGGAAAAAACAAGCTTACAGGTGCGTAATTATGTAAAATTGTTATTGTAGTATGTTTTATTTCATGCAATTTTGTTTTTATTTCGGAGTTTTAATTTCATAAATTACAAAATAGTTCAACGATTTATTGCTAACAGTTTCATAAAAACTTCAGGAAAAAAGTGTCGGCCTGGGTAGCGTAGTCGGTATAGCTCTGGCCTTCTGTGCTCGAGGTTGCGGGTTCGATCCCGGCCCAGGTCGATGGCATTTAAGTGTGCTTAAATGCGACAGGCTCATGTCAGTAGATTTACTGGCATATAAAAGAACTGCGGGACAAAATTCCGGCACACCGGCGACGCTGATATAATCTCGGCAGTTGCGAGCGTCGTTCAATAAACCTTAATTTAATTCTGAATTTTCAGGGAAACAGTGGTCTCTATTTGTACCGGTTATTGCTAATAGAAGAAAGATTGCAAGTCGTATAATATGCAATGTTTGGATCGACATATTGTTGTATACAGTTTTTTAAATTAGTCAGTTTAAATCGGCTGCATTCTCAAGGTTAAATGATTTTCATCTAGTGTCTGCTCTGTGTCTATGTACTAACACAGTCCAGCCGAATATTGGTACATTAGTGCAAAACAAAAGGTGTCTGCGATCAATTAATTAATAAATAGAAAAATGTTTAATAAATTGTGTGGACTTGTCAATCTTTTCCTAATTTATGTTTAGAGTGGTGATTACTTTTACAACATGATTTTATGTACTACCCGCCACTAAAGCAAGTTTGAGATTGACAGCGATGCTTGGACGTCAATCGTGTCTAAAAGATTTGTGGTGAGGCTGACGTCATACTTTCCCCTTCAACTGAGTTTAGCATGGCCGTTCTATTCTTTATTATCTATTTACTTCTCTGTTTCTTTCTTAAACTCTTTCTTCATCTCTTTTGTTCGTCTTCATTCCCTTACTCATTTTTCTTCTTTTCTTACGTAATTACTTATATTGCTTCATATTTTATTTACAGTTTATTTAATTAATTAACGTCGTACAAAATTTTGTCCAATATCCTTTTGAGAAGATTAACTCCATATGTAGATGAAATTATTGGGGATCATCAGTGCGGTTTTAGGAGTAATAGATCGACTATTGATAAGATTTTTTGTATTCTACAGATATTGGAGAAAAAATGGGAGTATAAGGGTACAGTACATCAGTTATTCATAGGTTTGAAAAAGACATATGACTCGGTTAAGAGGGAGTTTTATATAACATTCTTATTGAATTTGGTATTCCCAAGAAACTAGTTCGATTCATTAAAATGTGTCTCAGTGAAACTTGCAGCAGAGTCCGTATAGGCCATTTTCTATCTGATGCTTTTCCAATTCACTGCGGGCTAAAGCAAGGAGATGCACTATCATCTTTACCTTTTAACTTTGCTCTAGAGCAGAGGTCTCCAAAAAGCATATAGTCATTCGTGATCTCGATGCTGCCCGCCGAACACAGTGTGCTGTAGAGAAGGGGGAGAGACTCGTACCTTAACAGATGGGAGCGGTCAGTGAGGGATTGCGGCAACGTTCTCATGTTTCTCATGTTTGCAAATAATAACATCAAAAAGATAAGAAATATAATACGTTTGTACATTATTTTGACATACTATGAAGCTTCTAGGCCTAATTTTGATTGGGAAATATTCAATAATGGAATAATTCATTTCACATTATATCTGGAAGACATTCTGTATGCATGATTTTATAAATGCTCATTCTGTAAAAGACTTAATTGATTTTCCCATATTCCTAGTTAGAACATAGCTAGGAAGATTTTTTTTTTTTTTTTTTTTTTTTTTTTGTTTAAGACTGAGGATATAATCTCATAAAATGTCTCCACTTTTATTAATGCTTCGAACTTACAATCATCTATCAAATAAACAGGATTTAGATTTTTCGTTATTGTACAATATGTACAAGAAAAAGTTATGTGAAGCATTACTTGATGTCAATGATTTAAGTACTGTTAAGAATTATTAGAGCTGATTCATACTTTATCACGCTTAAATATTTAAATGTGTATCTTATGTTACGAAGAACAATATATGTATGTATATGTACAGCGATAGTTTCATGATATGTTAACTTCTAGTTGCATGTTAGTTATAGTTATAATCAGACATCCTACTATAATTGGAATACATGTTCTGTAGTAGTGAATTTCTTAAATAAATAAATAAGTAGGTGTGTGATTTGTGTTTGTATTCTCTTGTTTCAAATTTATCAAAATATTTGCATGTATTTGACCTAAAATGAAACGAAAAATTGTTAGTATATCTTGCGAAACTGAATGTGAACGTAACGTAATATGCTGATTATTATGTGTAACCAACAGTTATACAGACGTCCCAAAATAGATTATATTCACATGTCCAGCATTCCTGTAATTGTATGACATTTCTTGTGAAGAGTCGAGTAGTGTCGTCGCATGTTGAATTTTAACACACCCTTAAGATTTTTCGAACAAATTAAACATTTCGTATTTTCCCCACTAACACGAAAATATACTTCTCTTCCCTTTCATCCTTGAATGTACTACGTCCATGATTAGAAGACATTGTGAAACGGTCGAACACTACGACCAACACAATGATAATGGCAGTCCACCACTGCTTTTCGTTTGCTCATAAACATTGAGTACAGTACAGGTGGGGATGGGTGAGGCGGAGCGCGCTCATTACGTACTGGCTTCGGTTCCGTTCAGGGGCTTACTCGCGAGTAGGCTTTTGGAGACGTCTGCTCTAGAGTATACCATTAAGAATGTTCAGGATAACAGAGAGGGTTTGGAATTGAACGGGTTACATCAGCTGCTTGTTTATGCGGATGAAGTGAATGTTAGTAGAAAATCCACAAACGATTAGGAAAAACACGGAAATTTTACTTGAAACAAGTAAAGCGATAGGTTTGGAAGTAAATTCCGAAAAGGCAAACTGTATGATTATGTCTCGTGATCAGAATATTGTACGAAATGGAAATATAAAAATTGGAGATTTATCCTTCGAAGAGGTGGAAAAATTCAAATATCTTGAATCAACAGTAACAAATATAAATGACACTCGGGAGGAAATTAAACGCAGAATAAATGTGGGAAATGCCTGTTATTATTCGGTTGAGAAGCTTTTGTCATCTAGTCTGCTGTCAAAAAATCTTAAAGTTAGAATTTATAAAACAGTTATATTACCTGTTGTTCTGTATGGTTCTGAAACTTGGATTCTCACTTTGAGAGAGAAACAGAGATTAAGGGTGTTTGAGAATAAGGTGCTTAGGAAAATATTTGGGGCTAAGAGGGATGAAGTTACGGGAGAACTGCACGCATTGTATTCTTCATCTGATATAATTAGGAACATCCAGACGTTTGAGATGGGCAGGGCATGTAGCACGTATGGGCGAATCCAGAAATGCATATAGAGTGTTAGTTGGGAGACCGGAGGGAAAAAGACCTTTAGGTAGGGCGAGACGTAGATGGGAGTATAATATTAAAATGGATTTGAGGGAGGTGGGATATGGCGATAGAGACTGGATTAATCTTGCACGGGATAGAGACCGATGGCGGGCTTATGTGATTGCGGCAATGAACCTTCGGGTTCCTTAAAAGCTATACGTAGGTAAGTAATTATATCATGCAGTATTTGGTTAATTTAAGAATAAGTTGACTAAAATCAACAAAAAAAATAGCAGAGCAGAAAGAATAATGGAGGATTGAAGAAAACAAAAAATAAACAAGGAATGGAAAGGAATAAAGAAGAGAAAAAAGCAAGGAAGACATGAGTAATACAGGAGATAAGATAGAAAGAGAAGAAGGGAAAGTAGAAAAGAAAGTTAACAATATAAACGTTGAAAGAAAATTTAAGAAACAGATAAAATGAATGAATGAGGAAGAGAAAGGGAACGTTATAGAACGGAAGAAAATGAAACAAAAGAGAAACTGAAAGACATAGAAGGTAAAAAATGCAGAAGAAAGTAAGGTTTAGGAGAAACAGGCAAGGTGCATTTGATGAGCTGGTACTTAGTGCTGGTCGGAACATGTGGTTATCCGGCCGGGATTCAAAGCGGGTACATCTGTGCCTTCATAAAGAGTGCCATCGCAGTAAAACCCGAGCGCAGACCTATAAAGAGGGTCCAGCTTTACGACTCAGGATGTTGCTTTAATCTCGGCCAGCCAGTTCTTTACTCTTGGCTGCTCGTGTTTAGTTCTTTCAACGACCCGTGTTACGGCATCTGGTTATGAATTGCACGTCCAGGTTTCGATGTTCTGTTAGGGCACTAGATTTTTTTTCTCTTGTCCTCCAGAAGAGCGGTTTCTCCGTTGCACAATTTTAACATCTTTCTCAATGTGCGATATTAAAACCAGAGTTTTCCAGCAAGCGACTCGCAAATAGTTCATGTTTCACATTCTTTTCTCTTCACACTTCATCATTTTAAGGTAAAGAATGGGTAGAACTGATAAAATTTCTCTCCGACACCGGTATTCAAACTCGGGTTTTCAGCTCTACGTGCTGACGTTTTATCCACTAAGCCACACCGAATTCAAATCCCGATGCCGGATTGAATCCTTCTCAGTTTAAGTTCTACCTCTCAGTTTTCGCTTTGGTGGCCTACCCTCATGTATTGTGTCACAGAATATGTGACAGTGGCACAATGTCCAACACTATGTATACTCCATTTTTTTTTTTTCAAGGAGTGCAGTTCGGTGGCTCCTTTGAACACCCACTTACAGATTTATTACTTCCTACACAAACACCTCTGACAATTCCATCCTGTCCCCTCGTCCGAACATTGTACAGTTGCCACAATCCTGGTGACCCTCGAAATGAGACGGTGAAACTGACGGGATTCTTTGAATTCGGAAAAGATGCGGCAACTCTGCCTCCACGTGGATTTGACGGGAGCCTGTCACTTCTTCTGAACGAGGATTGTGATTGGTTACTAACAGGAGAAGACAAGATTTCCGTCACAGTAAGGAAAACATTTATTTATGACAACCAATTAGTAGTGGGCAGTAGAAGGTCTGCCGACAAAGTCCTTTCTATGAAAGTGCACTCCATGAAATAAAATACAGTATACAGAGGTGCACTCATTGCGAGTGATTAAAGCCCGGTTCAGACGCTGTGTGTTTCTGTGATAGATTCCAGGGTGGCTGCGCTGATGGGTAGCCTGCGTGCTCACTTGCCGGAAGTAATGCGCTGTGGTGGCTCCTTCGATGACTAGGTTGCTCAATTTCGAGGGTAGGTTCCTTGCTATTTTTCGTGATGGTTTGAAGTCTGGAACCAAAGATGATCATATAATATCACCACTGAAACCATGTCGCCATTTTCGTTGTTTTCCAACTAAACCTGTTTTTTTATATATATTCTCTGGTTTTTAAGAAACAACAACTAAATATCGGACTTCGGCTGTTTTGCACTTATGGCTTAATTACTTCATCACGACATTTACTACTGTTAATGTAGGACTTTAGTTGTTTTCCACTCACGGTTTAGTTTCTTTTTGACCATGAGTGTTGGCAACACATGAAACAGCAGATGATTTTCCAATTTGAAATGTGAAAAGAGCCAGCTCCGTGTGAACAACTACCATCACCGTAGCCAACACGGGAGCCAGCAAGTGAGCACGCGGCCAGCCATCAGCGCAGCCACCTTGGAATCCATCACAGAAACACGCACCGTCTGAACCGGGCTTAAGTGTTGGACATTGTGCCACTGTCACGTATTCTATGACACAATACATAAGGGTAGGCCACCAAAGGGGAACAGAGAGGTAGAACTTAAACGGAGGAAGATTCAATTCGTCATCGAGATTTGAATCCGGTGTGGCTTAAGCCCAATTCCCACGGTGCCTTTTTTCTTGCGTGTTTCCTTGCTGGCTAGCAAGCTGGGTGCCGTAATAGGTACGAGGCTGGCTCCCGTGTTGGCTATGGTGATGGTTGTTGTTCTCACACAATCACGCTAGAAATTCCACTTCACACATCATCTCTGTATTCCTCATCTTTCACTGTTGCTACCTCTAGTCACTGGAACTCTCTGCCGCCTGAAGTCAAGGGCTACCGAACATTGAAATCTTTCAAATCCAAGTTAGAAAATTATCTTATGACGAGTTACCAAACTAACTTACTATTATGACAAGTGTTGTATTGCATGTTTCCACGTATTCACATTTTTTGTGCGAGATCGTGTGTATTTGCTTGCTTTCCGCACACAACCAATACACGGTAAGTGTGAAATACCACATTCAGTATTCCCAACGTAACACACATAACAATTTCCCTATTCTTACCGCTTAAGCGTCATATTCATTTTACTGCTTTAGGCTATTAACATATTATTTTTAAAGACGTTCAATATAATAATAATTATAAATTGGAAATTTACCACTGCAATTTCACATAAATTGCACTGTTAATTATTGCTTTTAAATATTTGCAAAAATTAAGTAAACTCTACAACACCACAAAAGTTACTGCATTTGTAATGCAAGTGACATTAAGGAAGCCGTGAAAAAATCAACAAGATTCCAGACTCATCATAGACTGGGGGAAAAAAAAAAAGACAGACATATATCACGGCCTGCTGGAGTATAGTAAACACAGAAAACATTTTATAGGAACAATGTTGAAGATAGATATATTTGTTTTCCAAAGTTGCCGTCATTGAACAGAAACCAAGATGGAGATTTCATTGCAACTAATTAGAAATTCCTCTTTCAGGTATGTAATAAACGATCTTCGCACAAAATAATGTACGATACACGAGCGGTATGTTTGTTTTCATGTTCTCGGAAATTAAAAAAGCTCAACTACGTTTCGCTTTTTCAATCTTTTCCTCGAACATGAAAACGTCAACATACCGCTCTTGTAACGCATATTACTATTTTATGTTCTAGTGATAGTTAACTTATTTTATATTTTTGTTTTCATATTTTCCGATAATGGTATATCTCTAATGTGATAAGTTGAGCTATATATAATCACAATTTTCCTTACTGTGTGTACTTAAAAATATTGTATTCATTGTATGCTTTGTACTGCACAATTTTATTACTACTATTAGTATTATTATTACTATTATTATTATTATTATTATTATTATTATTACTATTCTTATTTTTTACAATAATAATAATAATAATAATAATAATAATAATAATAATATTATTATTATCAATAATTGTCTTATTTTTTATACTTTGTATGCCTCATTTATTTTGACCTGCAGTTCACATTTTATTACGCTTTTTTCTTTCTTTCTGTATGTTATATGCTATGCCTGATTTCTTCTTACTTGTTGTTTACATTTTATTATTATTATCTTATTCAGTTTTGTGTGTAAAATTGTAGTGTACTTTGTAAATTTGTAGTGTTTTTGTAACGCAGTTTTTACTCCTGGTTGAGTGTTAGAGAAGGCCGTATGGCCTTAACTCTGCCAGGTTAAATAAATTATTATTATTATTATTATTATTATTATTATTATTATTATTGTTCCTAGTACCTTTAACAACTCAAGCTTCGTGACTGTATATACTAGACTGTGGTATCACCACTGAAACCAACAAAGAGCCAGCTCCGTGAGAACTCATCACAGCCATAATGAAATTACAAAACACCTCCACATATGCAGAACACATCACAAATGCTAACCACGCCTACAGAGACATCAACACAGACATGGAAATACTACACATCCAACCAAAAAAGCCAGAAACTAAACACACTAGAACAATATGAAATATACAGACACACAAAAAACACACCCCAATGAAATTATCAACACACAACTCAAATTCAGAACACACACTTTTTGACTCCACATTACACAACACAAATACACCCTCACAGGAAACAAAACAAGAGGCGACAAGACCAACAACGACCAGTTCTGAGGATGACCCATAATACGTCGAAACATGTAAACCAGATACGATAGAATTTAACACAAGAAAGTTATATAATACATATTCCGAAGTGATATTTACTTACTTACTTACTTACAAATGACTTTTAAGGAACCCGAAGGTTCATTGCCACCCTCATATAAGCCCGCCATCGGTCCCTATCCTGTGCAAGATTATTCCACTCCCTATCATCATAGCCCATCTTCCTCAAATCCATTTTAATATTATCCTCCCATCTACGTCTCCCCAAAGGTATTTTTCCTTCCGGCCTCCCAGCTAACACTCTTCCGAAGTGACACAGTATTAAAAGATGTGTGATCAAGATGTATAGTAATATATATCAATAAAACTAGTAGATGCATTCGAATAATCGTGTCTCTATCTATAATGATAATGGAAAGAATCGAGTTTTTATTGAGAGATTGGAAGTTGATACGTTGCAACAGCGCAAAATTTTGTTTATATCTGCGGAAATATGAAGCCTAATGCAGTAATAATAAGCAAAGCATTCGCTTCTGCATGCATCGAAGGAGAGCCTTTCAGTGAGGAGGCGATCGATAACAGCTGATTTGTACATCAGCTTTCTAAAGGCGAAAATGCATACATCCGCGCTTATTTTTGCGAATAAAATAAACAGAATGGAATACTTAAAGATAGCCTTGCAATTCATAATGAACAAATAATACAAGCAGGCTAATTCTCAACAGTAGTAACCCTATTTTATTAAGATTTTGTGAATAACAAAAGAGAATAAAATGTATTAACATATCCATACTTTCAGCTGAAATACTGCCCTCGATTTCTACAGCCTGGAATCACACATTCAGCCACCGGCGTAGCTGATTACCTGGTTGGGTGTTTCCCCAACCGTAATGCAAATGTCAGGTAATCTATGGCGAATCCTTGGAATCATCTCGCCAAATACCATCTCGCGATCACCAATCCCATCGACGCTAAATAACCTCGTAGTTGATACAGCGTCGTTAAATAACCAAGTAAAAAAATCACACATTCAGTCTCTAAATACGCAATAATAACCATAGCGTCCTATAAGTTGCATTGTCCAACTAAAAAAACATCATGAAAGTTTTGCAGAACACCAAATTTAAAGAACAAAATCAACATTACTTATGAGATGACCTAATATTATCATCTATGTATTTATCACCAGAAATGAAGATTGATTTTCTGTTAATTATTTTAAGAGATCATTACTTTTGTTCAGTCATTTGTTGACTCACTTATTAGAGAATTATTATCATAAATAGAAAACAAAGTGTTTGATATTAAGTTCTGAGCGTAATGGTTTTGCTTTGGATTGAATGTCATCAGTTACGAAGAACAGTACTGAGCTACAGTAACATTTTTTATGAACAATCTTTACTCTTTCAGTTATCCGGTTTGACTTGAACGAACTTATCAGACCACCTGATGGCTTAGGTTCTGATTGGTCGATTTCTAAAAGCCTGTGACAGTGTGAGTGTGAGACGTCGAACATGGAAGTCGTGAGTTTGTAACGAAGCGATAAAAGTACGAACTACAAATTGTTAACTTGAACCACAATACTACGTTGAAGAAGTTGAGCTAACGAAACTATCAGTGTACAGTTTGTAAATACAGTATTTGATGTGTGTATTCTTGCATCATAAACTATTATTTTCATGTATAAATAGTGTAACTCCTCCGGGACTTCAAGGTTGCGTCTTCCCTGGTCTTTCGTAGCCATGGACTCGAACGTACTGAGGTAAAGGTGCTTTGTAGTCTACGTAGCTAGGCTAGATGAATGTTGTAATTAACTTTAGCTTAAACTTTAAATACTTGCTAAGTTCGCATTTAGTAGATAGAAGATCATTGGTTTGAATGGGATGTTTTTATGATTGTTACAATGAAATTCTACTCGGATGTTTTGATGCTTATGAGGTTATGACATATGACAACTATTTAATTATGTTTTAAGTACCGGTGAGTAGTGCGTATCCTTAAAAACTAACTTCAATTGTAATATCACAATTTGATTCTTTCATCTTTGTCAAGAGCGTTTCAGATCTATCCCCTTTATAGGGTTGTATTTATTTTTATTTGTGTCAACTTGAGAATCCGGCTTACATTATTATTTTAGTGTGCGACTCAACAGACATTAGTAAATATGTTAGCTTAATAATGACTGCGACACTAAAACCCACTGTTACATTAAAGAAATATGGCCGTATTCTTCATTCACTCGCGACGATTTTCTTATAGGCTATAAGTAAGGTACGTATTTAGGACGGGTTGGGTGAGCTTACAGCTCTCCTGGTGATCACATCAATTTCTACTAATGAATATTATAAATCCAAGGCATTTTCAAGGTATTTTATCAAGTTCCTATAGTGACTGGGAGATAAGTAATATTCACCTATCATTTGTTGGCCTACCGCTGTCTACAGACTGACTGACTGATTGGTGACGTATGAAGTTTAGCGATGTTTTTTACGTGACCGTTGGTAGCGCTAACACGTATGTTCACTGTATCGACCACTAATAATAATAATAATAATAATAATAATAATAGTAATAATAATAATAATGTTTACATTAATATACAAATTGTGAATTGATAAGATAAATTAATCAGATTTATTTTTGTACAACTTGGCAGCTTTAATGCATCCGACGACAGAAGAAAGAGATTTACAATCTCTTTTGTGGAAATTATTGCAACATTTTTTTTAGGAACACTAAAGCTAACGTAGTTTATGAAAGATTAATATTACATTTGTATTCGAGGGCATCATACAGAAGAACGTATGAGTGAACAAAATAAATGTTTCCTTATTGAAATATTTTAATGTAATCTATTAAATGTTTGAAAACAGTCGTTTGGGAATTACAAAGTAACATGGGAAAGAATCAAGCACGTATCTTGCTATGTAGATAAGGATAGGACAAATCATTCCGTATTTAAATAGCTGTAATGTAAACTTACAGTTTTGTTAATGCGCCATTCTGGCATGATGCCCTCGACATTATCTTAATGTGACTAATGGATATTTTACTTTTACGTTTCCAAGAATATTCCCGAACACAAGCTCTAGCTCTGTCAGGAGTAAAATAATTATAAATTATATGTTAAACCTTTATGTAAAAGAGCTCAAAAATAATAATAATAATAATAATAATAATAATAATAATAATAATAATAATAATAATAATACGAGGGTCATTCCGAAAGTGATGCATCCTATTTATTTTCATGGAAACTACAACAGAGAGCATAACAATAGAGTTAAATAGAGCAAGATTTCAACTACATAGTTATTTTTACACATAGTCACCACCATTCGTTATGCACGTATGTAGCGTTCGTAAAAATCTGAACCAGCAAAGACAAGCCACTTCGTAACAGCTGTGATGACATCATTCCTGTCTGGAAAATGTTGCTGCCCACGTAATCCATCTTTCATAGGCTCACCATATTCATAGACATTCTTAGCACGGGCTTCCGGTGGATGATCAGCGAACTAATGTTTTTCGTATTCATAAATCAATGTTAGCGATATGATATGATCACAGTCTACTATATACAGTCACGAAGCTTGAGTTTTGAGGGTGCTAGAAACAATAGACTGTGACGGTACTATTTTACATTGCCTGTAATGAGGCGATATTAGCGATCCTAGTGGTGAGCAACTGCCTAATGATTGCATATTTACTACGTATTGAGCTTCGCGACTGTATATACTAGACTGTGATATGATATGAATCCTGTACAAGTAATCAGTCGATAGCCGGGGCTAGTTTAGCACACTCTTAGTGCGGGCTAGGGAAATGTCTATGCATAGCACCCTAATCAGTCCAAGCAGAACTCGAACCCATTTTTGAGTATCAGTCAATAGCAAATTAATTGTAATTGTTAAAATGTAGGCTAATTTTGTTTCATTTAGTTTTCTTAAGTCAGTTATTTTACGACACTTTATGAACTAACGTCCGTGTGATGATGAAAGCGATTAGCCTATGTCGGCGATAGTTACCTAGCATTTCGTCGTTCCTGCAATAACTCCTATGTGCAAAATATAAAATTGTTCAGTAGGATGAAAAACACATTTATTCATCCTATGGTAGCGTACATAAGAGACTGAATTCTTAAATTTTCGAAACTAAGAAATATAATTACATATAGGAGATTTAATTATTTGCTGTATCACTATTTCAGTTATTTAATAGAGCAAAAATCTGAAAATCGATATGTCACATAGGAGTTATTGCAGGACCAAGGTCGATTTGCTCTTAAATTGTTGAGGGAAACCCCCGGAAAGGTCCTGAATACGGTAGCGTAATCTAATCAGGATTTGAACTCAGCCGCGCTTGTTTTATGGTCAGCCATGCTAACCATTACCGAACAGCGGTGGACTCTTTTCACTTTGTCTACCTTTTACTTTGTATACGAGTACCTATGTACGTATGCAGAGTCTGAATTTCAGACCTTGATATAGGGGATTCACATTTGATCCATCTTCATTTGTGAATATTACATAACGCATAACAATTCGAACTCTGATTAATATTTTAAATAGCCCCAAGCTTATTGTTACACTCCGACCAGTGACCGTAGGGCTTCTTAATTCCGCCTTCAAAGAATATCTTTGGTTGATTGTGCAGCCATTCCTGCACATAATTCGTCGTTCGGTCATTCTTTGGAATTGTTTTACTTACAGACCAATTATTTAGTCCTGACAGTTCAGCGACGCGAAAGAGGGGAAGTAATAGGAGTAGTAGGGAGAGCTCTGGAGTATAGGTAAGGGCGAGCGGTCGTAAAGGAATGCAGTACAGCTTAATTGTACTAGAACCATACCGCTTTACCGCACGCATGTCATCCAATCGCTCCGACGGCAAGCGAGAGACTAACCCAAACATCCCTTGGCGAAACTAAATGTACACGTCTGAATCAGGCGCACATCGCCGGGGACTGTCAGGACTAAATAATTGTACTGTACTAATGCTTTTCTGTAGCGTTCCAAACAGATGATAATTGCAAGGGTATAAATCCGGAGGTTGTGGTGGCACTCTTCGTTCAAGTTTAGTGAAAGAAATTGGAGTAAAGAGGCGTAGCCATGGAGGATAATTATAAAATTTTCCATGTCTTCTGAACCTTATGTCTTATTTCAACTTGCACTTGAGAATGACTGTAGTATAATGGTTCATTGTTTGTTATGTAAGAGAATATTTGTTGAATAATTTCGACCTTCCAACGTTCCAGAAAACCTCAGCAATAATTTCATCATTTGGATGGTGGTGAATCTTAGAATTTGTCAGTGATTTTCCGCACACTTAAGTTCGATGTTGAATAACCTGTGTAGCTGAAAGTGTTGTTAAATAAAACACTACTGTTACCTACGACAGGTTCAGAATAAAGAACAAGCAGTCTCACTTGCTGAAAGTTTCTTCTTCCAGAGTTCCGATGCTAATAATGTTTATGTGCTGTTGAAATGGCGTGATATAACTCAAGATTTTTTTTGCCATTTTTTCTAACAAAGTTAATGTTGTCTTTAATTTCCCGTTTATAGCCCTCAGGTTCTGTTATATAAAAACAACTGTAATAGCAGCTATAAAGAAGATACATCCAATTAGACTCAAAATGTAAATGTTGCTGTGTAACAAAACACAAAGAGCAGTAATAATAACATCAACCAAGAAGATGAGATTCTATGAAGAAGTCTGAATTTTTTTTACTTTTGAACGTTAGGCCTATATCCACTATCATAATAGTTCTAGGAAAGAAATATAAAGAACACAAAATGATGTACTGTTTAGTCTTTTCCTAAAAAAAAATGTAAAGTTATTTATGGGAAGACTTAAACATTGGTTTAAACGGAGCGGAGTGCAGAGATAAGAGAGTTTTTCTCTTACATCTCTCATGTTGTTGTCTGACTCTTGTTGCAACTGCCGGTTGCCATGGTGAGCCAAGTTTTTGAGCTGCAGATAAGAAGCGGAGCTTCAGGGAAAAAGGACGTATGTAGTACAGGAGGGGAACATCTGGTCTCACGTGTGTTCTTTTGTTTTTGTTTTCGTTTGCTGTAAGTACGTACATGCCTTACATTGTTATTAGGGAAGCTTGCAGAAATTTTCGTAGCACGTTCTCTCCTGCCGTAAGTTAGCACGAAGTAAATTTGTCCCAACTCGCTAACGTACTTCCATATATTAACTTTTTCATCAACTGTGCTTCCAACACAAATTTGATTTGCAAATACCAACGACAGTTTTGTTACAGATCTCTATTCCAAACTGACATCAATTTTCTATAGATTTAACACCATTGCAAGACTCGCATACTAGACAGGGACTAAAATAGATTTCTTTCTTCATAACTGACGGAATAAAAAAGTCATATAAATGAAAGAATGGCTCAAACTGATCCAGACTTTATTCTTTCTTTCGATTCATATAATATGTATTTATAATAATGAAGGATTCGGAAGTAAAACATGGTAAGTGACGTTTTAGTGTTTTGAAGTTAGCCTATTAGCAGACAGCGCACTTTTCTTCCCAAACGTATAGCGGATCGAATAGTTTGTTCTGGTACATCTATTACGTCACGTCGATGCATAACGTGGCTCTTAGCCATGGATGCATAAGCAGGGTAGTATTGTAAGCAGGCACGCATAGACTATGAATCATAGTACAATACAGGCGCTCCATCGTCAATGTTGTATGTGTGAAACATCAACTTACGACTACAATATGATCTGATTATAATATTGAGTAAGTTGCATTTTAATTCAGATCTTTGTGTTAATAACATTTTAATTAATCAACTATGTTATATTATATTTCATTTTGATCTGTATTTTGTATATATTGTGTAAACTGTAATATTGTTAATTTGTATATATATATATATATATATATATATATATATATATGTTATTGTTATTATAATTGTGTCACTGTAACATCTTGTGACGTAAGAAGAACATTTTCTTAGCTTAAACAAATTTTTACTGACATTTATGATAAAAGATATGAATTTCATAATCTCAGAATATATATTCTTGTTTACCCCACGGACCTGATCTTGTTAAATGAATTAATTGTGTAAATTGAATTTATAGAGTATATACAGTTAATGTGTATCATGTTTAATATTATGTATATATATATATATATATATATATATATATATATATATATATATATATATATATATATGAAGAGTCCACTGCAAGAATGATGGATGTCATTTGGAATACATTTTGCAGGAGAAGCAATTGAAAGTTTGAAATGCTTAGCGCTCAAAGCTTAACTGAGATTTTCCGATCATTACTGGACAATGACTATCAGTGTTAATGCCATATAACTCTGTATGTACATTCTATATGTCTTCAGCTATGCAATGACAGTCTTGGTTCCTTTTCGACAAGAAAGTGACATCCATCATTCTTGCAGTGCACTCTTCATATACATACTTACTTAACTTACTTACTTACTGACTTTTAACGAAACCCGGAGGTTCACTGCCTCCTTCACATAAGTCCGCCATCGGTCCCTATTCTGAGTAAGATTCATCCAGTCTCTATCATCATTACCCACCTCCTTCAAATCCATTTTAATATTATCTTCCCCAAAGGTCTTTTTCCCTCCGGCCTCCCAACTAACACTCTATATGCATTTCTGGATTCGCCCATACGTGCTACATAGCCTACCCTGCCCATCTCAAACATCTGGATTTAATGTTCCTAATTATGTCAGGTGATGAATACAATGCTTTGCAGTTCTGTGTTGTGTAACTTTCTCCATTCTCCTGTAACTTCATCCCTCTTAGCCCCAAATATTTTTCTAAGCACTTTATTCTCAAACACCCTTAACCTATATTCCTCTCTCAAAGTGAGGGTCCAAATTTCACAACCATAAAGAACAACCGGTAATATAACTGTTTTATAAATTCTAACTTTCAGATTTTTTTACAGCAGACTGGATGATAAAAGCTTTTCACCCGAATAATAACATGCATTTCCCATACTTATTCTGCGTTTAATTTCCTCCCGAGTATCATTTATATTTGTTACTGTTGCTCCCAGGTATTTGAATTTTTCCACCTCTTCAAAGGATAAATTTCCAATTTTTATATTTCCATTTCGTACGATATTCCCGTCACGTGATATAATCATATACTTTGTCTTTACGGGATTTACTTCCAAACCTATCGCTTTACTTGCTTCAAGTAAAATTCCCGTATTTTCCTTATTCGTTTGTGGATTTTCTCCTAACATATTCACGTCGTCCGCATAGACAAGAAGCTGATGTAACCCGTTCAATTCCAAACCCTCTCAGTTATCCTGGACTTTCCTAATGGTATACTCTAGAGCAAAGTTAAAAAGCAAGGGTGATAGTGCATCTCCTTGCTTTAGCCCACAGTGAATTGGAAACGCATCTGACAGAAGGTTTTATATATATATACTAGTTCAGTATTATCATAGATGTAATTATATTTCCTGTCATATGTAGCACTAATAATTGTAGAGTGCTAGTTTCGCAGTTGTTAGTGCGTTTATGTGGTTAAGAAGTAGCTGGACAGATCATTTCAATTTAGTAGCAATCCCACTTACAGTTGTCGTGCTCTATTATTATTATTATTATTATTATTATTATTATTATTATTATTATTATTATTATTATTGTTATTGTTATTGTTATTATTATTATTATTATTATTATTATTATTATTACATGGGTTGGATAAAAAGTAATGGCAACAGTTCGATATTTCTGACATGGTTTTATTCACAAGGGTACAACATTTATGTATCTTAAATATATTCGCCCCTCCCCTTATTTATCACTTTTTGCCAAATGTTTGGAAGGCGTCGTACACCATCAGCGCGTCCATCTTTGTTGATGTTCCGTATTGACCGCCCTATAGCACGGATAAGTTCATCTCTGGTATTGTACCGGGTCCCTCGCAGCGGTTCTTTCACTTTGGCGAAGAGATCGTAATCGCATGGACTCATATCGGGTGAGTACGGAGCATGTTCCAGAATCTCCCATTGCCAGCGGCGCAAGAGGTCCTTGACAGCAGCAGCGATGTGTCTCCTTGCATTATCATGAAGAATGATGGGGCTCTGTACCACCAAGTATCGTCGTTTTCTCCTGAGGGCTGGACGAAGGTGGTGCTGCAGGAACCTGCAGTAGTAGTCCGCGTTTACCGTCTGCCTTGGAGGTACAGCGTGGTGCAGTATTACCTATCAATGTCATACGCCACAATGAACATCACTTTCACATCCCTGCCTTCCCGAAACGCTTTAACCCATCGTGCCACTGTGCGATATGGCAACGCTGCATTGGCATATGCTTCATGCAGTCCCTGAAAACATTCTTGTGCACTACGACCTCGTGTCACTTCAATTTTGATCCAGGAACATTGCTCTAGTTATGTAAACGTGGTCTTAGGGCTCTCGCAGTATCCCTATGAAAGTCAACGTTCTACACACTGCAGTAGATTGACAGAGTACTGTCTCCGCTGGCTGCACTAACTCATCTAAGTCCTTGTTCATGTCCATACAGCTGGCAAATCTGGAACGCACCGTCGTCACGTGACAGCAGTGTTGCCATTACTTTTTATCCAACATATGTATTATTATTATTATTATTATTATTATTATTATTATTATTATTATTATTATTATTATTATTATTATTATTGACCGAACTAGGTTTTACCTTTCGTAGCATCCTGACATAAGCATTGAAGGTTAGAGTTTAAACCCTGAAGCTCCAGGATATACTAACAGATAACTTTCCTAACTTGTTTGGGAACGAAAATGCGCTGCCTGGTTTTTAGGTAGGTACACATTTATACATGCAGCAGTTTGTGTAGTTACCAGGAAAATAAAATCTGTATACTTCTCCCATCTGTTGAGATATTGGAAAACTAATCACTGCATTAGGCGAAGAATGTAAGATGCCATATTATACGCTACGTGTCTCATTTTATACCAAATGTCAGTTACCATATTTTACGCCTGAGGCCCTCATTATTCTGGGCAGGATTAAGCTATCATAGAACCTTTTGTTTTCTCATTACTCATATCTTTATATAAACAAGTAGTAACAGAAGAAAAAATACGGAAGATATCTGTGTCTCGAATGCTGCGCCCATCATTGAATAATATGCACCACTAGAAGACAATCGAAAGTGACAGTTTCGTGAAATAAATTGTGTTGGAAATTTTTTCTATAAATTTCAGCACTATTGTTTCTTTTTGCTTTGAGAAGCGATAATAACTCTCTGTCAATGAACATAGGCGTTGAATACTCGTTTCATACTCGGTGTGATGAAGTTAGTATGAAGTTTATATCTTGGAATACGTTCTAGGTGGTAAGTAAAAGACCAAAGTCCTTTAACAACCAAGGACTGCCAATACTAAATTTATTGATCGATCGGAAAATATAAGTTGATAGTACATAATTATGATGAAATGAATCTTAAACTAAACTAAGAGACCGACACGTCTCGTAATCTTGTCTGAATATCTGTGTGTCTCCCAGCTCACATTAATTCATTCATGATGTTCTGCCAAAGGGCAGGTCTTTCACTGCAAACCCAACTTTCTCCAGTCTTCTAGATCATGTGTTTATTTTATAATTTTATTGTATGTCATTTCTTCTGTTATTTCTTTATTGTTGATTACTGTTTCTAGATCGTGTGTTTCATTTATAATTTTATTGTAAGTCATTTATCCTGTTATTCCTTTACTGTTTAATATTGTTTCTAAGTAATATCTTACATTACCTCTCTATCGCTTTTTATCTCTAAATCATTTATTTAATGTGTAATTCTAGTGTAAATTGTTACTTGTGTTTTTCTTTGCTATTGTTTACTGTTCGTAAATCATGTATGTAATTGGTAACTGTGAACAGTGCCTTGCATTATCCCTTTACTACCGTTTATTGTTTCTGATTCATGTACTACTTAATTTGCAACTGAAAGTCATTTCTTGTTTTATTACTTTACTATTGATACTGTTTTTAAATCATGTATTTAATCTGTAACTGGGAGTCATTTTCATTTCTTCTATTATTCCATTGCTATTGTTTGAATGTTTCTAGTATAATAATTATGTAACTGTAAGTAATTTTTTGCATTATCACTTTCCTATTGTTTATTGCTTATAAAACGTGTATCCAGTTTATAACCAACTATAACCCTGATGTACCTCAGCGTAAAATAGTTTCAAAATTTGCGTAATAAAAAAAGGTTCGTTTATCTTATCTTGATACTCGTTGTATCGGAGTTAGAGGAAAGCATTTAAATTAAAACAAATTGATTCTAAACACACGTTATTTGGTTCTTTACAATTACTTTAATAATAATAATAATGATAATGATAATGGCTTTATTTAACCTGGCTAAGTTAAGGCTGGAAGGCCTTCTCTTGCACTCAACTAGGATTAAAACTTGCTTACATAGTTCAACATAAAACTGGATCGGAATTAAGTAATTACATACTGATACAATTTAAGACTCACAGTATAGTGCAGTATGCATGTTAATGTTTTTATTCGCTTTGATTATGTAATGTGGACTTTACATCTATAAGAAAAATGTTGTAAATACATTAATTACGCAACTAGTTAAGTAATGATACTTCTGTTACGCAACTAGTTAGGTAATGATATTAAAGTATGTTAGCATTACCTTCTCCGACATACTTTCTACATTTTTCTTGGAATACCAATCTTCAAATTTTTTATATTCAACTTCATATCTTACGCGGGATTTCGATGTACTAAACATTCAGTTGCAGAATTTACAGAATTTTCAGTATCTGAATCCTCGTTTGAATTCATTTTAACAATGTTTGTTTATTTATTCTAGCACTGCTGTTCTTCTGTTATAAACAAAAACCTATCTTGTTTAAAACCATTCATTCATTCATTCATTCGTTAATTAATTAATTAATTCATTCATTCATTCGTTCATTCGTTCAATTGTTCACTCGTTAATTAATTAATTAAGTCATTCATTCAGTGTTCTGCCCAAGGGTAGGTCTTTCATTGCAAACCAAGCTTTCTCCAATCTTTCCTATTTTCTGCCTTCCTCTTCGTTTCCTCATATGATCCACATATCTTAATGTCGTCTATCATCTGATATCTTCTTCTACTCCGAACTCTTCTCCCGTTCACCATTCCTTCCAGTGCATCCTTCAGTAGGCAGTTTCTTTTCAGCCAGTGACCCAACCAATTCCTTTTCCTCTTCCTGATCAGTTTCAGCATCATTCTTTCTTCGCTCACTCTTTCCAACGCAGCTTCATTTCTTATTGTCTGTCCACTTCACACGTTCCATTCTTCTCCATATCCACATTTCAAATACTTCTATTCGCTTCTCTTCACTTCGTTGTAATGTCCATGTTTCTGTTCCATACAATGCCACACTTCATGAAAGAACTTCACTAGTCTCAAAACTATTAGGAACAAAGATAAACGAATCAACTCTCACAGGAATATGATGATGATGATAATAATAATAATTACAATACAAATACCTTTGGGGAGGCCGAGACGTAGATGGGAAGATAATATTACAATGGATTTGAGAGAGGTGGGATATGATGATAGAGCCTGGATTGATCTTCCTCAGAATAGGGACCAATGACGGGCTTATGTGAGGACGGCAATGAACCTTCGGGTTCCTTAAAAGTCAATAATTAAGTAATAATAATAATAATAATAATAATAATAATAATGATAATAATGATAATAATAATAATGATAATCATAATGATGTTGATACAATCGCCTCTCCACATGAGACATATTGAAAACTAATAAAAATAATACAATTACTTTTATTTTAAAAAAATTATCAACGTTGATAAAACGTTGTACAATATACTTACCGTAACTTCATATTACAATACTCTAGTGGTGATCAAATTCGTATTGTAATTATGTATGTATGTATGTATGTATGTATGTATGTATGTATGTACGTATGTATTCGTACTGCAAATGGGTATATACCCGTGTCAGTGGTAACTAATTACACTCAATAGTGACAATTAATATTAAACACAATTAATAATAATAATAATAATAATAATAATAATAATAATAATAATAATACAGGGAGCATCCTAAATTAAATGAAGCACGATCACTTAAAATAACATTTAAAGTAAATCTAATTTGTATCTTAACCCTGAATTCGAACTACCACCCGCGAGTATATGTTCATAGCTACGTAAGTACTGTACCTTTCAGCATTACACTCATTTCGCCGACAACTCACACACTGCACTGGAACTACGACACATTTCACTGATACTATCCTGATTTCACTAATACTTCAAAAATATTTCACTGTGCAAATACTTTGCACTGCCACTATAAACTGTAAAACTTCAATGACAAACACACTTCACACTTCACTGACACAACACACTTCTTCACTGATACAACACTTCAAATAACAAAATATCAATTACACCCTTTAAATAGTGTGTATAATATACTACCGTCTAATAGTAAAGTCCTTAAGCCTATTTTTGTGTGGATCATTGGGGTACTTATATTCGTAAATAACTATTATTACACAAATCATTATACCTGAAAGCACAACGCAATCAAAATCTGCGACCCGATTTATATAGCCTGGCAAATGGGTGGTCCTTTACTGAAAAACAAGGTTGAAGACTTCAGCAGTACAGCTTTAGAGTAATTTTCCGTGAAAGTCTTGACTGGAACATAAAAACAACATTATTGATCACAAGTACAAATAAATAATTCTAATGTTTGCGGCGGAGCAGCATTGAATGAGTCACGTCTCATAGGAAGGATTCTGAATTAATCATCTGTCTTTTGAGGCGACTTACAGCGCATTCATTATTCAGAAGGCGAGTTACAGAACTCTCTGTAATTACAAGTCTCTTTCTTCATTTTAATTTCTTGTTTGTGTTGACACGATGAAAGCAATGACTCACTTATTTTTGAGCCACATTAAAATATCATTTTCTTTTGGTTAACCGTTTAAACTGTTTGGTGTCTTAATTACTTAACACAGACAAAGAAACTTTTCACGCAGGAGATTGGGTCAAACATTGACAGAAACTTTAAAGTGAAATAATACAGTTAAAATTATAATATTTTATCGGTATCAACTGCAAATCAGACTAATAATAGTTATGCATTACTTGATTAAGGCTCAGTTGTACGAAGACGGAATAAAGTCCTGTTAAAATTAATTATTTGTTTACTCGAGAAATGTGTTGTACGATCTCGGAATAGTTCATTATTCGGAGGATATTCTGAATAAGCTGTTCCATGCTTTCAGTCGCAGTTAAATAATTATATGGAAAATAAATTATAAAATGGCAGAAAAATTAGGTATAACGTGCAAACGAAAAAAAAAATATATACCCGATCTATGAAATGAGTAAGACGAATTTCTGTCACGATTCAGACTAAAAATGGACATTGTTTTAAGCCTGCTGGATTTAATCATTGATCATTTGGAACGCAATATGACAGAGAAGTAAAAATACGATGAAAAAGTAATGGAACGGAGAAAAATTCTCTCCGGTGCCGGGATTTGAACCCGGGCTTTCAGATCTACGTGCTGACGCTTTATCCACTAAGCCACACCGGATTCCATCCCGGCGTCGGACAGAATCGTCTCAGTACATTAAAATAATATATATGATATGCATAAATCACTCCATGATTTAAGACGGCGCTTATTCCGTCGGATCCCGGCCAAATAGTCACTCATCACGAGTGCACCTCAGCACATGTGTGGACTTCAGTCCTACATTCATAGACATCTATGACGTAGTGCAGAGGGCGGCCACTAGAGGGAACCCAAGAGTTGGGACTTAAAACTGAGACGATTCTGTCCGACGCCGGGGTGGAATCCGGTGTGGCTTAGTGGATAAAGCGTCAGCACGTAGAGCTGAAAACCCGGGTTCAAATCCCGGCGCCGGAGAGAATTTTTCTCCGTTCCATTACTCTTTCATCTTATGATGACGCAGAATATCTGCATGGAAATATCACGTGTACTTCGGTACATTAAAATAATATATAGAAGTAAAAATAGTTCATATTATCATTGTAAGGAAATGTTAATTTTTTTAAATAATCGAAATTAAATTTTAAGGAAATTCATAAGGCAGCAGAATAATACATGTAGGCCCTATTATATCAGTGTGTAAATTTACACTGGGTGTTAATTCATCAATTATTGATAAACTTAGTTACGTCTAGACACTTATTGTGACTGAAAAGAGGTATGATAGGAAATAACTCAATGTATTATGCAGTGAGGGAAATTCAGGTATTGCTATGTGATTGCGAAACAGGACTTCAAATGAAATATTTCAAAAGCTTAGAGGCAGCTGTAGTGTGGACTTTAACAGCTGTCACAGAGTTATAAATTGAGTTAGAGGTTGAGAATTAAATGATTTTGTTAAATGTTTATTTTTATAAGACCTCTTTTTAATTTACAAGTGATTCTTCTCAAAGTACAGTTCCCCAAAAAAAGAATGAGACGATGGTATATTCTTAAGTTTTAGATGTAAGACACTGCGCACGTTCGGAGACCAGAGCACTGATACACAAGATAACGAATATTGAGTTACCTAAATTCAGGCTGTTTGGTTTGTTACTAGCATCGTTCCGAAATTAACTTTAAAAAACTGCAAAAAATATGGTAATATGGCGTAAATAATAGCTATATACATAAATCATGTATTTAAAACGACATTTGAACTTTCTTGACTAGATCGACACTCCGCGCAGAAATTGAAGCTTCCGTGTCTTCTCAATAGCTCAGACGCTGTCTTTTGCGTGTTGTGCAGAAGAGAGCGGGTTCTACTCTTAGTCTATACCAACAATTTTGTTTTGTCTGAATAACGTTGAAATAGACTTTTACATACTCCTGAGATTAAGTGTTAATGATCACAGACAACAGAAAATTACAAATTATAATATTATAAACGTTAATCTAATGAATGTATTTATATCATTTATATATTATACACACAGACAGACATACACACACACACACACACACACACACACACACACACACATATATATATATATATATATATATATATAATATAATATAATATAAAATGCTTTAACAACAAGCATTAAGAAATTAATTTTAAATAACTACATTTCCCCGCATCAGCCACCAAGACAAGATGGAGAGACAGACATTTATCCTGCTCTTTTAGTCTCACTGCAGACAGGTTCCCATTCAAAATACTGACAAAGAATATTATAGCCCGTGCCATTTAGGAAGACATTCCAAGAGGGGAAAAATGCGAGTGAGAGTGCTGACTTCCCTTCCTCGAGAAGGCTTTAAATCAGGTTTTTTCATTTCATTTCATTTCATTTACTGTATTCTATAAATCTTACATTAGCATTGAAACTTTAAGATTTGGAATAGGTCACAGTTTTGTAAGATTACAATTGTACGAATTTTTGTACTATATAGATGAGGAGGCGAGATATGGTAATGAGCTGTGTGACAAGGGAAAGAATGAGGTATCAGAAAGAGAGTTTGTTTCATGATGGTTAATATTATAGGAGTCTACTGGCAGAAAAGTTACTCTATCTTCCCCATCTATACCCATTGTTGATATAGCCACATGATAAGGTCACAGAACAAGTCTTGCCTTCTCTACTATAGTATAGCTCACCTCAAAATTAGTTACAGAAAGTATCCTGAGTAAATCTGTGATCGGTCAGGCTGCCGTACATCATCTTAAGACCCCGCTTTGAGGTCGAAATTATCTACCTTGTGAAAAAGTAATCACTTGCCAAAGGGGAAGAACATTGTTATTTGAAATGACAATAATTGTAGGAGCATGATAGCAACTACAAGGACCATGACAAAGACAAAGACGAGGACGACAAGGATCACAACATGAGCTGCGACAAGCACCACAACAAAGATCACGATAAGGACCGCGAAATGAACCACAAGGATCACAATAATGAACAAGACCACGATAACGACCCTGACAAAGAAAATAAGGACCATGACAAGGACTGCAATAAAGACCACAATCGTCGCGATAAGGAGCATGAGAAAAGACAAAGATAACAGTAAGGACCACGACAAAGAAAACAAGGATCATCATAAGGGCCAATTCAAAGTAGAGACAATTGTTTTTAACAGAACCAACGACACCGAATGTAAGGTCCGAGTTCAACATTGATCTGTGCCGTTCTCTCATCTCTACTGACTTTCCTCTCTACAAAACATTGTTACGGTAAAAGGAAGTAAAAATAGTGTTTTGTTTGAACTTCACATAATAAAATAGCACAATGAAAGATAAGGTACGTCGATTATATTCTTTGTTTAGTTTATTGTTTATTGTTGTTTATTGTTAATAAAATAACATTGACAGAAATACAATCTTAGTTCTTCCCTGAAGGAGTAAAAAAACTCGATAGTTTGATTAAACTGTGCTAATATTTAACGTATATAGTCATTTTTTATCATTTTAAGTCCATATTTAATTCCATATTTTGATAAAAAATAACTATATATATTTACATATTTCATACATTTTTAGTCCATTAAACCCGTTCCCCGATCATGAATATTGTAATACCACAGTCTAGTATTTACAGTCACGAAGCCTGAGTTGTGAGGATATTAAGAACAATAGACTGTGCCGGTACTATTTCGCATTGTCTGTAATGAGGCGATAGTAGCGATCCTAGAGGTTAGCAACTATCTATAGATGCATATCCCCTACGTATTGAGCTTCGTGACTGTATATAGGCTACTAGACTGTGGTAATACTGTACACTGTACAGGAACGTTCTATGCAGATTGGCTATCATTACAGTCTTGTCACCTCTATTCGTTTTATTCATTGTTCATTTTATTATTATTATTATTATTATTATTATTATTATTATTATTATTATTATTATTATTATTACTAAGGTTGGAGAAAAAGTAATGGCAACAGTTCGATATTTCTGACATGGCTTTATTCACAGGGGTACAACATTTACGTACCTTCGATATAGTCGCCCCCTTATTTATCACCTTTTGCCAAATTTTTGGAAGGCGTCGTACACCATCAGCGTGTCCATCTTTGTTGATGTTCCGTATTGACCGCCCTATAACACGGATAAGTTCATCTCTGGTATTGTACCGGGTCCCTCGCAGTGGTTCTTTCATTTTGACGAAGAGATCGTAATCGCATGGACTCATATCGGGTGAGTACGGTGGATGTTCCAGAATCTCCCATTGCCAGCGGCGCAAGAGGTCCTTGACAGCAGCAGCGGTATGACTCTTTGCATTATCATGAAGAATGATGGGGTTCTGTACCACCAAGTATCGTCGTTTTCTCCTGAGGGCTGGACGAAGGTGGTGCTGCAGGAACCTGCAGTAGTAGTCCGCGTTTACCGTCTGCCTTGGAGGTACAGCGTGGTGCAGTATTACCCTATCAATGTCATGCGCCACAATGAACATCATCTTCACAGCACTTTGTGTAGGGCGCACTTTCTTCGGACGAGGAGAACCGGGATGCTTCCATTCATTTGATTGGCTTTTCAAGTTTGGTTCGTACGAGCGATCCCAGGTTTCGTCCATAGCGACAATTCGTCCCAGAAAGTCGTCACCTTCCCTTTGGTACCGGTCCAACGAGGCCTGTGGAACTGCATAGCGGTGCCATTGTTGCACCTTGGAAATTTCATGGGGTATCCAACGAGGTGCAATTTTGCGGTAACCAGAATGTCGTGCAGAAAGTGGAGCACAGTTTTGTGACATACTCCGACTTCCGCTGCTAACTCACGCGCAGTCCATCGGCGATCCAACAGAGAAGCAAGGAGTTGAACTGTGTTGTCCTCCACGTGGGGTCGTCCTGTACGGACGTTGTTCTGAACAGCATTCCTGCCTTCCCGGAACGCTTTAACCCATCGTGCCACTTTGCGATATGGCAACGCTGCATCGCCACATGCGTCACGCAATCCCTGAAAGCATTTTTGTGCACTACGACCTCGTGCCACTACAAATTTTGATCCAGGAACGTTTCTCTAATGTTGTAAATATGATCTTAGGGCGCTCGCACTATTCCCATGAAAGTCAACGTTCTACACACTGCAGTAGATTGATGGAGTACTGTCGCCGCTGGCTGCACTAACTCATCTAACAGTCCTTGTTCATGTCCACACAGCTGGCAGCTCTCTAACATACCATGGTCATGTGGCAGCAGTGTTGCCATAACTTTTTATCCAACCTATGTATATTATGTTTATATTTATTTATACTCTTTATTTAATTACGAGTATATTAATCATGTCCAGCTTTGGTTGATTTCTGGTCGTTTACACTGCACCATATTGGTGAAATCCTTATTCACTTCAACATCTGAAGTTGTTGCAATATCCAATATGCTTGTGAGACGATGTAACGTTTCACTTTACAGAATAGTTTATGTTTTTATGACCCCCATTCAACTGGACTGAATATTTGAGAAGCGCGAGACACGTATAATGGGAAAGAATGTCATTTTCCATCAACTAACTTTTCTGTCTTAACTTTCGAAGTTATTTCATTCTGAATTAGTATTTAGTAGTAAATTTTATTATGTATGAAACCTTTATAATTTCTCAAGTATTTCCTTTTAACTTTCAGAAGGAGCTTGAACTTCGGATCTGAGATGGCCAGGTATGTGAATCCATTTCCATACACTAGAAACATCGAGTAGACGTAGTGAAATGCATACTAATAGAGTGTTCTTACACAAGAACTGTAATACGGACGTCTTTTCTTTATTCTGCTTGTGGATCTGCCATGTAAGTAGGTTGCTAACTCTGCTCCATGCACACGTAGAGGTGCTTGGAACGAGCCCACCATCTTCTATGCAATCACTGCAAATGTTACCTTTCCTGATTTTATGACGCTATGAGAATGTAGTAGGATGCCAAGGTGAAGACGCCGATATGAACTTCGATTTCAGGTTATGGTTATTGTAGAAAAGAATATAAGGATTTATCATTATCTACTTTTCAGTGACAACGAGCAAACAAGTTTCCCATACTGTTAGTAATGATACCACTATTAAACTACCAGTACTAATACAAACTACTAAACTAAGGCTTTTCTATTAATACCAATGTGATTCCAGTAATATAACTATATTCTTACAAGCAAACATTCTCATAGGGGCACAAAAAAAGTTAATTTTTTTTCTTCCACCATGTTAATAATGTCAAAACAAGTGTTTATAAAAATTTTGGCCACTCGACCGCAATTACGAGGTCGTCCAGAAAATAATTTTCCCTGGGGCCATTTACAGAAAAAATTACAATTTCATGGAAAGACTTATTGGAACAGATACAGAATTTGTTGCGCTATTTTTCAACATATTCTCCACCAGAACTGAGACATTTGTCATACCGTGGGATAAACAGAGAAGTGCACAACACGACACAAGGGCACAAAAATTGATCTCATGGTATGACAAATATTTTAATTCCAGTGGGGAATATGTTGAAAATTAGTTTCAATAAGTCTTTCCGTGAAATTGTCTTTTCTTTCTGTAAATGGTCCCAGGGAAAATTACTTTCTGGACGGCCTCGTAATTGCGATCGAGTGGACAAAATTTGTATAAGCACTTGTTTTAACATTATTAACATGGTGGAAGAAAAAAAATTTAACCTTTTTTATCTGCCCTCATCAGAATGTTCGCTTGTTAATTCTATATTACAGCGTGCTATGCTCTTAGTTTTATAATACAGAGTTCTGAAATTTTAGTTTTTCAGGGTGAACACAAAGTCTTTCCCTGACTATGAACAATTGTAACTTAAAAACCATACGTTTTGGAATAATTTTGTCCGATTCATAGAGCTTTCTCCCCTTACATGTAGGACTGCGGTACAGTGCAGTTTAGTTTCAAAATATAGGGTGACCAGATTCATATCGATAAAAAAAGATGACACAAAGCTTAAAAAAGGATATTGTTCGAAAGAAGAGGACAGAAAATATGTACTTAGATTTAGGATTACGCCTATATTATACTTTAAATTACAAAATAATTATGATAAAATTTAATAATAATAATAATAATGATAATAATAATAATAATAATACTAATAATTTTACAGTTACAATATTAAAGCCAAGGGAACTATCATATTAAAGGGGACAGACAATATCTATATATATATTTAGGCTTAGGTGTATATTATACTCAAAATGATGTAAATATCTATTTTATTACAGTATACTTATGATAAAACTTAATAATGTAAATGATTTTACACTTACATAAGTTCTTTTCTTAAATCATAATAAATGTTGCTTTATGACGTATTCTAAAAATAAGACAATTGCTCAAAATTCGTATGAAATTAATGGTGTGAAATTACTTAGAGTAGAATCATTTAAGGATTTGGGTATTTATTTTACATATAACTTATGTCTTAAAATGCACTTAAATCACGTGGTAATCGATGCATATAGAAAATTAGGATTTATAATCAGAAATACAAAAGAATTAAAAAATATAAATACTATTGATACTCTATATAAAACTCTAGTTAGGAGTAAGCTAGAGTATGCGTCTATAATATGGTCACCTCAGTTCCAGTCCCATCAGATACAAATAGAAAGGATACAAAAAACACTTTTACGTTATTTATATTTTTAAAAACATCACGTGTCGTCTTATCAAAAGCAAATTTCATATAATCAGTTACTTTTTAAATTTAATTATAAAACTTTAAAATCTAGACGATTAATAAATAGACAAATTTTACTCTATAAGTCTATTAACAGTGTATTGAATAACTGTGATTTTCTTAAATTCCTTCAGTTCAATGTAAAAAGAACATAATTACGTCATAGGCAACCTTGTGTTATTCCAATTCCTAGAACTGTTTCCTTCAAGAACACTCCATTGTTTGTTGTGTGTAATACTTACAACTCTCTGTCTTTAAACTGTGATTCTCAATTAGATTTCAGTTTAACAGTTAAAATATTTCATACAATATTAAAAAGAATTGTATTTCCTTAGATATTTAAATTATGAATAACTGTATTATAATGTTTTTTACCCTAGTTTTCAAATAATTCTGCATTATTATATTGACATTTGGCACTAATATTAACTGCAATATTATATTCTAGCGTCTATTAAGTATCTTTCTTTCTTTCGTCTGTGTTGTTTGTTTTGTTTTTTCTTATGTATTTTGTATATGTATCGATGTAAGCCACCTATAATTGGAAGCTTGCTTCTGTTGGTCATGGAGTTTAAAATAAAATAAAATATGAAAGCAATGACCGTAACAAGTAGGAACAAAGAGAGTTATGATCATTGGCAAAGAATATATTCAGTCGATGCTACCACCTACAGACAAATTACTTGAAAAAGGCGTCAAATCAGATAATTTCAAAATATCAGGCATACAAGTTACGAAAAGGAGGACATTCCTTGATTTTTTTTAATCCGTCCGGACCCCGGAAAAGCCTTAAATAGGAGGACATGTCCGAACAAAAAGGACGTTTAGTCGCCCTATCAAAATAACATCTATGGAGGGAAAAGCGCAGTGCGTTTTGCAGTATCACGAAACGAGGTAGCCCATTGTTGTTCAGCACACTTCCGGTAGGGAATATGGACGAAATCCACTTTATTTGAAGACCATCAAAGTATAGTTAAGTTCTGAAACTGATTAGGAAGAGAAAAAAGAATTGGCTGGATCACTGGCTAAGAAGAAACTGCATACTGAAGGATGCGCTGGAAGGAATGATGATTGAAAGACAAGTTTTGTGGGAGAAGGAGATGTCAGAGGATAGACGACATTAAGATACATGGATCATATGCTGAGACTAAGAGGAAGATGGAAAAAAGAAAAGATTGGAGAATGTGAATTTGCAGTGAAAGACCTGCCCTTGGGCAGAAAGCTATAAATGAACGAATCTCCACATACCCCAAATAAAATATTGTTGTTGTTTAGCCAACTGTCCGAAGACAGATTTGAACCTCTTAAGTAACACCAAAAGACATCACTCAGGAGGCAACTAGGCCAGGAGATAATGGGGTAGGGTGGCCAGTTTCTTTTCTGATGTATACAAACAGTTGTTCTTCCTCTGACACATATTGTCAAGTGAGATATACTGCCTGATAATAGAGGTACATATCAGCTAGAAGTTCAATCAGAGGTGAATAAAATATTGTAGAGCCGAATTTAACCTCTAGCAAAGAGATTCCCTGGCGGAGGACTTGTTTATTGCACACATGGCAGTAATTTAAATAAATCCCTAAGATTTTATTGTGAGATATAGGAGGGGCCGGGACACTATTACCGCAGCCTGTAATAGGCTTATTGTGGCTTAACTGTTCTGTACAGGGAATAATTTTTGAAATTCGAATGGTAGCAGTTTTATGGATATCGTGAGTCAACTGTGTGGTGCCATCTATCGATTTGATTCAACCTGCACGTCTTAAGGTTAATGTGGAGTTCCACCCCCGAAACTGTACCATGCCTCTGAGACTAATGCCATCTGTACTCCAATCACATTGCTACAACACTCTGCATCTATGAGAAACTCTCAGTTAATCTACTTCACTCAATGATTATTTTTACTAGTGTTAATCCGCCTATTCATCGTATCTCCTGTACTGAATAGATACCAATTTCAGATTTCTTTAGCACCTATATAAGATCCTTGAGAGTACCAGGTCTGTGTAAACTTACATTCCAAATTGGCGTAATCGGTCGTTATTTCGTTTTCTTGAGACAGTCCGCCTTTCTTTCATGCGGAATGTGAAACCAGAAAGTACATGTGACACAATGCAGAAGAACCATAACCCAACAATATGATATGATATCACTCAACCGTTTGGTCCTGGTGGCCTTCACATTCCTTGTATTCGGGCCAGCATTCCCATTCTTAAACTACTTTTTTCTTATTTTAGATAGATGGATTTATTGAGTAATATTATACATACAGATGTTATATTATCATAATTTTCTCTAACATCCAGTGCTGACCGTACGTGCTTTGTACCTAAAACAAGTCCTACTTTGTAGGTTTCACTCCCATCACCTATGATTATATCCAACCACTCTAAAAGAACATATATATTAAAATTAAAATGGCACAACAAAACATATTATATAATATATCCTAACCTAAAACAGACATGAAAGTATATAATTGGGTAGATACCATTATCCCTTCGTCAGTTCCTATCACAAACTTCCACAGCTGCACTTCTAATCTGTCTCGCCTTCAAGAGAAACAATCCAGTCTTTTGTTCCCATTTTTTATTCCCCATGAGGTCAAGACATGCAAGCGAACTCCTATTGTGACTAGCATCGAGGGTGGTAGATATTTTCTCCGTACTCGTTCCAATTCGACACATTGTAATAAAATATGTCTGTAGGAGTCCTTTTCTCTGCAAAGGGGACAAAGGCTCTCTCCTTCGTTGGCAATTTTATTACCCTGCCATGCCCCCAATCTTAGCCACACTAAACCTGCTCTACTCTCTATGTTACAAGAATTTATGTAGTCACACCTCCCCCAGTTAAGCATCAGATCTGATTGTAAATGTAGTGAGGACTTTTCCGAACATTGGAGCTCAACCTCTTGCCTCTCGATATCAATTAATCGCATCTTCACATTATGCCATATATTCCTCCTGTTATTATCACCTCTATCCCACACCCATCCCATTCCTATATGATGCAGCCCTCCCTGCAGTTTCTTAAACTACTTACATCAATTTGTAACTTAGTGGACGACTCATTCACTTATCTTCCTTTATTTAATGCAGTGTGCTTTCGTGCCCATTCCACTTATCTAGCTCAACAATAAACATTACTATGTTTTCAACTGAAAAAACGGTGAATGGAATGTCAAAATACCCACCCGTCTTCAGAGGGTATTGAAGCGGTGTTCATGATAGGGGTGGTGATGATGATCATGTTGCACGTTATGACATGGTGTTGAATGATGAAGATAAAAAGGTGTTTTTCTAGTCTGTTATTTTACGACGCTTTATCTATAGCCCCGTCGCTCTTATTTTCGGCAGCAAATCACGTTGCAGGTCGGCTACATTTAAACGTGTGCGTCTTGTCATTCGCTGCTGATGACGTTATGCACTTCCTAAGGGTCGATAAATACTTCATATAATCGCCCGCCATTTTGGTTCTTGCGTTGGCGTTCACTGAAAGCACACGACGATGTTATCTATCGCTCAATTACAGTGCGTTTGATTTATTATCGTAGTAGCTACGACATAATAATGTTTAACGGTGCCGCAAATAGATTCCTCGTCTGTTAGCTCGGGAACGAAAGAACAAATATGGCGAACGATACTACCTACCTAGACTTCATAGACCCTTCACTTCCTAAGGCGTAGACAAAGAGGAGGAATCAAGGCGGAAATAACAGCGACGCGACTATAGGCTCTGAGTGAGGTGAAGTTGATAATCCCAGCGAAATGAGTCCAGTCTCCAGCGCCGAAAGTTACCTAGCATTTGCTATTTAATGGGGTGAGGGAAAATCCCGGAAAAGACCTCAACCAGAGAACTTGTCCCAACCAAGATTCGAACCCGGGCCCGCTAACCGTTACTCCACAGCGAGGTGGTGATTTGTTGATGATGATAAATTAATGACGATGATAATTTTAAATTACTAGAGCTGAGCAAAGTCAATAAATTTATATAAAATGAATGCAACATACTATAATTCACATTTCCCTCTCCTGGCGTATCTGGCACTTAAGAGGTTACGTCCATTTTTGGCTTTTCCCCTTCAATATTAAATTGTATAAAGAAATCAAAACTATATCAGATTGTAAGCTACTTAAAAAAAATATTACCAACTTACTATTTGGCGTATTAATAATAAATTGTTATTTAATATTAATAAGTGTATACATGTGACATTTTCTTACTTACTTACTTACTTACAAATGGCTTTTAAGGAACCCGAAGGTTCATTGCCGCCCTCACATAAGCCCGCCATCGGTCCCTATCCTGTGCAAGATTAAGCCAGTCTCTATCATCATACCCCACCTCCCTCAAATCCATTTTAATATTATCCTCCCATCTACGTCTCGGCCTCCCTAAAGGTCTTTTTCCCTCCGGTCTCCCAACTAAAACTCTATATGCATTTCTGGATTCGCCCATACGTGCTACATGCCCTGCCCATCTCAAACGTCTGGATTTCAAGTTCCTAATTATGTCAGGTGAAGAATACAATGCGTGCAGTTCTGTGTTGTGTAACTTTCTCCATTCTCCTGTAACTTCATCCCGCTTAGCCCCAAATATTTTCCTAAGCACCTTATTCTCAAACACCCTTAACCTATGTTCCTCTCTCAGAGTGAGAGTCCAAGTTTCACAGCCATATAGAAGAACCGGTAATATAACTGTTTTATAAATTCTAACTTTCAGATTTTTGGACAGCAGACTGGATGATAAGAGCTTCTCAACCGAATAATAACACGCATTTCCCATATTTATTCTGCGTTTAATTTCCTCCCGAGTGTCATTTATATTTGTTACTGTTGCTCCAAGATATTTGAATTTTTCCACCTCTTCGAAGGATAAATCTCCAATATTTATATTTCCATTTCGTACAATATTCCCGTCACGAGACATAATCATATACTTTGTCTTTTCGGGATTTACTTCCAAACCGATCGCTTTACTTGCGTCAAGTAAAATTTCCGTGTTTTCCCTAACCGTTTGTGTATTTTCTCCTAACATATTCACGTCATCTGCATAGACAAGAAGCTGATGTAACCCGTTCAATTCCAAACCCTGCCTGTTATCCTGAACTTTCCTAATGGCATATTCTAAAGCGAAGTTAAAAAGTAAAGGTGATAGTGCATCTCCCTGCTTTAGCCCGCAGTGAATTGGAAAAGCATCAGATAGAAATTGACCTATACGGACTCTGCTGTATGTTTCACTGAGACACATTTTAATTAATCGAACTAGTTTCTTGGGAATACCAAATTCAATAAGAATATCATATAATACTTCCCTCTTAACCGAGTCATATGCCTTTTTGAAATCTATGAATAACTGATGTACTGTACCCTTATACTCCCATTTTTTCTCCATTATCTGCCGAATACAAAAAATCTGATCAATAGTCGATCTATTACGCCGAAAACCGCACTGATGATCCCCAATAATTTCATCTACGTACGGAGTTAATTGTGACATTTTCTAGATTGAAAAATACAATTAAATTTTCATATAAAATAGAGACAAAAGTTTTACCAGCAGAAAATGAAAATAAGGATTTAGGTATATTATTTAGGAGTAATTTTACATTTCATAGTCATATTAATAATATTATAAATTTGTTCTATAAAAGTTTAGGTTTTGTTATGAGAAATTCTCGTAAATTTAAAGTCAAAACTATAATAATTTTGTACAGTTCCATTGTTCGATCTAAATTAGAGTATGCTGCAGTTATCAGGGAACCCAGTTACTAACAAATATATTCTGTTACCAGAAAAAATTCAAAATAAATTTCTAAAACGTTTATATTACAGACTTTATAATGATTATCCTACTTATGAGAGTCATGCTACAATGCTTCAACATTTCCATTTCACTAGTTTGCAAATTAGACGAAATTGTCAATATTTAAACTTTCTTTATAAAATTATTAACAATAAGTTGGACTGTGTTGGCTTATTTAAGCTTAATACGAAATTTCGAAATTTATTTTACATACCAAGGGCAAATACTGAATCCCACAAAAATTCCCCAGTTTTCCAAATGTTACAGTTATACAATAAGTTACATCCTCTTCCGAATGTTGATATTTTCAATATGAATTTCTCTAAATACAGAATTATTTGTCATGATATTTTACAGAATATTGTTGTTAGTTAATTTGAAACTACTTTCATACCTTATTTCAATTTCTCTTTTTTTCTTTCTCTTATTTCTATTTTGTTTCAGTTTTTAATAAGTAGGCCTATATGTATCCTTTTCCTTGTTTATGTTTTATAAATTAGTTTGTCAGTCTTGAACATTGTAATTGGGCTTTGCCTGTTATGCTCAATAACAAATAAGTAAATAAAAATAAAAAATTAACAATTTTCTAGAGCTCATTCAGTGGAGCAGCGTAATCCCGAGTGAGACAAGTGGCCAACAGGCTTGGAGCTGATATATACAGTTTCTTTCAGCCCCGAATCCTTTGCGAGGACGCGTTTTGCGTACCTTTTAAATTTCACCTCCCACTTCTCTTTCAATTCAATTCAACATATAATATGAATGGAAAATTAAATAAACCGTGGAAAAAAGTGTGTGGGATAGCCGCTTTGTCCATCATAGATCTCGCAGTATAATTAAGTGATCGATATGTTGTTGTTTTCTAATGCCAGGCGTTTGACAATAAAGTCATTTGACCTCTTGCACTCCAATATTTTTCAAAGATATTATCATGGTCAGCCACTGAAGCACAGATTTTGAGGTGTTCCGAATACATTTCTTGGTTTGAGTTGGACAATAGGCAGTTAGGGGACTGATATATTCCAATTCTATGCAGGTGTTTGGCCAAACAATCATGGCCTGTTGCCAATCTAAATGCAGCTACAGACGATTTTCGTGGTAAATCGGGAATTAACTGTGGATTTTGATGCAGAGAATTCCATTTTTTCCCTTGAGATTGTGTTACCAAATTTTGTTTGTTGAAGTCTAAGTATGTAGATTTAATAAATCTTTTCACAGAGTAATACGTAGATTTAGTAACAGGTCTGTAAGTAGCAGTGCTGCCCTTCTTTGCTAAAGCATCCGCATTCTCGTTTCCAGGATTCCACAATGGGATGGTATCCATTGGAATACAATTCTTTTATTGAGTGATATTAATTGAGAGTATGTATGAATGTATGTATGTATGTATGTATGTATGTATGTATGTATGTATGTATGTATGTATGTATGTATGTATTCACACTGCAATGGGTATATACCCGGTGGCAGTGGTAACTAATTACACTCAATAAAGACAATAATAAACACAATTAATAAAAAATGCAATTAATAATAATGCTAATAATTAATACTAACAATAAATAATAATAATAATAATAATAATAATAATAATAACAGGGAACATCCTAAGTTAAAATAACATTTAAAGTAAATCTAATTTGTACCTTAAACCTAAGTTCGAACTAAAACCCACGAGTATGATATGTTCATATCTGCTCAAGTACCTTTCAACACTACACTCATTTCGCCGTCAACTCACTCACTGCACTGGAACTACGACACATTTCACTGATTCTATCCTGATTTCATTAACACTTCAAAAACATTTCACTGTTCAAATACTTTGCACTGCCACTATAAACTATAAAGGTTCACTGACAGGAACACGTTTCACCTACTCAACAAACTTCACTGACACAACATAATTCTTCACTGATAGAACACTTCAATAACAAAATATCAATTACACCCTTTAAATACCGTGTATAAATCGTCTATTAGTAAAGTCCTTAAGCCTATTTTTAAATATATTTTTGTTTGTTGGTAAAGCCTTTAGTAAGTCTGCAGGTAAAGCATTCCAGTCCCTGATAGTACGATTGAGAAAAGAAAACTTTCCAGTGTCCGTCCTCTGTCTTCTTTCCCTCAATTTATATGAGTGGTCGTTCCTTGAAGAGTAATTTGGCGGCTGCAACCTATTTTTTATTTCTCTCCAGGGAGGTTCACCTCTGTATGTTTTGAACAGTGCGCGTAATCGAATTCGCGTTCTCCTGTCCGTGAGTGTGTCCCATTTTAATGGTGAATTTTTCCGACAATACTTGAGAGCCCGTTTTTGAATCAAGTTATTTCTGCTGTTTGAGATGAAGGTGTGTGTTTAGAGACTATTGATAGAATAGCTGCTTTGGAGTCTGACAATATAACTGCATTCTTAAATTTATTGATGTGGCATAGAAGATTCCTGAGACTTTCATTTATTGCAGTGATTTCTCCATCAAAACTTGTTATTCCATATCCAAGAGATCTATAAAGTGAGAAGAGACAGAGTGATCGATATGTATGTTGTCTCGTGAGAAGATACCAGCTGTGGCTGGACTTGTACGATTAGGCAACTTGTAGTGCGTGGCAGACCGTAATGCAGAGGAAGGTGAGGCAGCTATGTCTTGATGATTTGGCGAAGGAGAAGGGATTTGCGAGGAGCCGAGCCGAGTCGGTCGCCGCGCCCTTGGGGATTGTTGGTATCGAGTAAGCCCGCTGTCCCGCCGCGACTGAAGTGTCGTTAAAGTTTTGAAGGCGTGGGAACAAGAACAAAGGCTTGCTGATAACGAACAGCCACGTAATTTACATACAAGCAACGAGAGTTAACTGGGCCGGAATGATGCAGATTATCTCCTTTGGTGCTAGCGAGAACTATGTAATACTGAGCGAGACTTTTGTTAGATTACGGCGCGAGACCTAATCCTTGGAAAATGTCTTTGAAATATTAATTCTGCCTCAAGTAGCAGGTGTCTTCTTCGTTGTATTAATGGGACATTGAGCCTTCACCTCGCGAGAACATGACAAAGAGAAGAACGGGATGCAGTGATGGCCAACGGGTGGAAATCTGCACAAACAACCTGAACAAGATGTGGGGGGCATGTGCAAGGACTGGGCTTAGACGCACAGAGCCTGATTTACAGTTTCAGGGGCCCACAGCATAGTTTTCTTCATGAGGCCCTTTCTTTTCACATATTTGAAAACTGATGTTATTTTGTTTAAACTAGTGCTGTTGATCGATCAAAATATTTAATCCATTAACTATTTGAATTTAATCGATTAATCGATAGATTAATCGAGGTTTTATCGAGTTGAAAAAATGTTTTAATGCTACTGTAAAACACAATTATTGTTAAATTTAACTTGTGTTCGGTGATAAGCATAAGTATTAAATTAATGTTGTATATCTGTATATATTGTATCGTTATATTACAAAACAATTACTTTAATTACTTACTAACTTATTTATTATGAGGCTTATAATTTATTGTGTCAATTTCTCCGAGAATATTTGAGACAAACATAAATAGCAAAGAGTATGAAAAGTCACCCAGTTAATATTGCTTCATCCATGACTTTAAACATGTGAGTGCATTCACATGCTCTGAATTAAGTGCCGCTCTACGTATAGTAACAATGTTTCCTGGTCACTAAACACGAAAAAACTTGTTTTCTATCAAGCACTTCTCCACGATCATTGAATTTAAATCCAAACGTTTCACCCAATTCACATCTCAAATTTTCATATGACATAATGGAGTTTACACTTTTCACAAACCACAGAAAACTGATTTTTTTTCTTTATCAAACTAAACACACAACTTTCATATACAAACTCAGTACAGAAACTGCAACTGCAAAACTATAGCGGTCAAAACACAAGACTGTTATAATCGAGTTACCAGATTTTAAAAAGAGAAGGAAGTTACGCTCTCACTTGCACACAGTGTAGACAAGGCTATTTTAAAACAGATGAGGGGGACGAATACCAGAAAAGTATGTATTTGCTAGGAAGGTGAACTGACAATAAGGTAGAACTTTTCTTGGAAAACCATAAAACTTAATAAGGGTTTCGCATTGTGTTTCAACTTTCAATAGAGGTAGACTAGATCACTGTCCTCATAGCTCCGTCTTTTTCTGAAGTATTTGTGCAAAGATTTTCCCTACTCTAACTCTAACTGGTTTGGAGTTAGAAAATAACAATACTCTCGTCGTTTTGAGTAAGCAATTTTCGAGGGAGAAATATTGTCGGAATTTTTAGTATGAGTTTGTATTAACAAGATAATAATTAATATCAACTACAACCGATTAATTTGAAACGATTTGATTATTCGATTAATTATTTTTGAGTTGTATAAGCTTATTATGCCATGTATGGTGGGTCCCTATCACCACGGCATGGCGCGTCCTCAGGTTGCGGATAGAGGAGACGGCCTCCAGATATGGAGGGTAGCTGCGAATATATTGAATAAGCAGTCGTGGACAGCCGATAAGGGGTGGTCCTCCAGCTTGGGGGTTGGGCGAAGGGCTAACAACCCATCACCGTAAAAAACAGCTTGTTGCGAATTCCTACAGTAAGCCTCGGAATAGGACTGATTCTCTGGCACGACCACAGCAAAGGAATAAGGTTTTGAGATTTGGCACTTGGAACGTAACTAGTCTTTATAGAACAGGAGGGGTAACATTAGTAGCAAAAGAACTAGCTAGATATAGAATAGACTTTGTGGGAGTACAAGAGGTTAGGTTAGATGGGAATGGCATATCACAAATAGGAGATTACTTGTTGTATTATGGGGAAGGAAACAATAATCACCAATTAGGAACAGGATTCTTTGTACATAAAAGAATAAAATCAGCAGTAAAAAAGGTCGAATTTATCAGTGACAGGTTATCATATTTAGTACTTAAGGGTAGATGGTGCGACATCATAGTTATAAATGCTCACGCCCCTACAGAAGAGAAAGACGACTATATAAAGGATAGCTTCTATGAGGAATTGGAACATACTTTTGATCAGTTCCCTAGGTATCACATGAAAATTTTATTGGGGGATTTCAATGCTAAAGTAGGACGGGAGGATATTTTTAGACCAACTATTGGAAAAGAGAGCCTACACGCAATTAGTAGTGACAATGGAGTTAGATTAGTCAACTTTGCCACATCGAAAAATTTAATTGTCAAAAGTACAACATTCCCCCATAAGGATATACATAAATATACTTGGACTTCTCCAGATGGATTGACACACAACCAAATAGATCACATCTTGATAGATAAACGGAGACATACTAGTATAGTAGATATTCGAACTTTCAGGGGTGCAGACTGTAATTCTGACCATTATTTGGTGATTGGAGAATTAAGAGAAAGATTATCAGTAGCCAAGCGAGTAGAGCAACAAGTTAATATTAGTAAATTCAATATTTTGAAATTAAAGGACGAGGAAGCTAAGCAAAATTATCAGGTCGAAATTTCGAATAGGTTTGCCACTTTAGAAAGTTCCGACGAAGTTGAGAAAGAATTAGATGTTAATAGCGTGTGGGAAAATATCAGAGATAGTATCAAAATTGCAGCTGAGCAGAGCATAGGTTATTATGAAACTAAGAAAAAGAAACCGTGGTTTGATGAAGATTGTTGCATGGTAGTAGAAAGAAGGAAACAGGCAAAATTGAAATTCTTACAGGATCCAGTTGAGGAGAAGAGAGATAATTATTTCAATGAAAGACGGGAAGCAAGTCGTACACTTAGGAATAAAAAGAGAGGTTACTTGAAGGAAAAACTGAATGAGGTAGAAACAAATAGTAAGAATAAAAACATTCGAGATTTATATAAGGGTATAAAGGAATTTAAGAACGGATATCAGTCAAGGGTAAACGTGATCAAGGATGAGAATGGTGACTTGCTTGCAGACTCTCCATCAATCCTAAACAGATGGAAAAACTATTTTGCGCAACTACTAAATGTACATAGGCCAAATAGAAATGATCGGGACGGAATTGAAATACAAACTGCTGAGCCATTTATACCCGAACCCACGCTTTCAGAAGTCGAAATTGCGATAGAAAATCTGAAAAAGTACAAGTCTCCAGGTATCGACCAAATTCCAGCAGAATTAATACAAGAGGGTGGAAGTGCATTATATAGCGAAATTTATAAACTTGTACTTGCTATTTGGGAAAAGGAAATTGTACCAGAACAATGGAAGGAGTCCATAATTGTACCTATTTTTAAAAAGGGGGACAAAACCAACTGTGGTAACTTTCGAGGAATATCACTTTTGTTGACGTCGTACAAAATTTTGTCCAATATTCTTTTGAGGAGATTAACTCCGTACGTAGATGAAATTATTGGGGATCATCAGTGCGGTTTTCGGCGTAATAGATCGACTATTGATCAGATTTTTTGTATTCGGCAGATAATGGAGAAAAAATGGGAGTATAAGGGTACAGTACATCAGTTATTCATAGATTTCAAAAAGGCATATGACTCGGTTAAGAGGGAAGTATTATATGATATTCTTATTGAATTTGGTATTCCCAAGAAACTAGTTCGATTAATTAAAATGTGTCTCAGTGAAACATACAGCAGAGTCCGTATAGGTCAGTTTCTATCTGATCCTTTTCCAATTCACTGCGGGCTAAAGCAGGGAGATGCACTATCACCTTTACTTTTTAACTTCGCTTTAGAATATGCCATTAGGAAAGTTGAGGATAACAGGCAGGGTTTGGAATTGAACGGGCTACATCAGCTTCTTGTCTATGCAGATGACGTGAATATGTTAGGAGAAAATACACAAACGGTTAGGGAAAACACGGAAATTTTACTTGAAGCAAGTAAAGCGATCGGTTTGGAAGTAAATCCCGAAAAGACAAAGTATATGATTATGTCTCGTGACGGGAATATTGTACGAAATGGAAATATAAATATTGGAGATTTATCCTTCGAAGAGGTGGAAAAATTCAAATATCTTGGAGCAACAGTAACAAATATAAATGACACTCGGGAGGAAATTAAACGCAGAATAAATATGGGAAATGCGTGTTATTATTCGGTTGAAAAGCTCTTATCATCCAGTCTGCTGTCCAAAAATCTGAAAGTTAGAATTTATAAAACAGTTATATTACCGGTTCTTCTATATGGCTGTGAAACTTGGACTCTCACTCTGAGAGAGGAACATAGGTTAAGGGTGTTTGAGAATAAGGTGCTTAGGAAAATATTTGGGGCTAAGCGGGATGAAGTTACAGGAGAATGGAGAAAGTTACACAACACAGAACTGCACGCATTGTATTCTTCACCTGACATAATTAGGAACTTGAAATCCAGACGTTTGAGATGGGCAGGGCATGTAGCACGTATGGGCGAATCCAGAAATGCATATAGAGTGTTAGTTGGGAGACCGGAGGGAAAAAGACCTTTAGGGAGGCCGAGACGTAGATGGGAGGATAATATTAAAATGGATTTGAGGGAGGTGGGGTATGATGATAGAGACTGGCTTAATCTTGCACAGGATAGGGACCGATGGCGGGCTTATGTGAGGGCGGCAATGAACCTTCGGGTTCCTTAAAAGCCATTTGTAAGTATAAGCTTATTATGACGATGTTTACTGAGAGTTGCGTAAGAAGAAATCTAGGCCTACGTGTAGCGTTTGCGTCAGTGTGCAAAAACACGTCGCTCTCCTCAAATATGTTAAAAAAAAATATGCGTCCACTGCTGTGGAGTAACGGTTAGCATGTCTGACCGTGAAACAAGTGGTTTCGGGCTCAAATCCTGATTGGGACAAGGTACTTGGTTGAAGTCCCCCCCTCCGATATTTCCCTCAACCCATTGAGAGCAAATGCTAGTTAACTTTGGGCGCTGAACCCTGAACTCATTTTGCTGACATCGCCTTCATTTCATTCGTAAGCTAGATAACCGTAGAAGTTTATAAGGTTCGGTGCTAGTTCACACAAAGAACATTCACCCAAATGAAATTTGACCCATGGACGATTGACGCACTGGAGAATGCACCCAAATAAATTGACTCAAAAGAAAATTAGAACAAAAAAAATTCACTTATATTAATATTTTTTAAAATTTAGTTGATAATGCAATAATTTAGGTGGAACGAAGTTTTGAATGGTTTACATATCTCCTGAAATGAAAAACTGTAGGCTTGTTTTATTGCAAAAACCGAGTCTTGGATGCATTTCTTCAGATTTGAATGTTGTAACCACAGGCACGAAAATATTCAACGATTCGTCCTTCGTCTTTGAATTCATCATACCTTTGTGAAATATTGTGCAGCCTAATGTTTAAGCTTTATATTTCTGTTTTATGTTTTTTTTACTTTTCGTACTAGATCCAACTCCTGGACTTGAAGCTGTCCACTTGTTCTACTGCCTTGTTTAGAATTCGTACCTTTACCTTCTTTATTTTTCTTCTTATGACCATGGCTTTAGTCTTGTTTGCATTTATCTTCATCCCATGCTTCTCACAGCTGTCATTTAGCTCCAGTGGCATGTCTCCTCGTCTGCTATCAACGCCACATCATCAACAAATCGTATGCACTTTATTCTTGGAATACAAATGTTACTACGGAAACGAATTACTAAAAATATATTTATTATGAAATGAACTAAACTTTATCGCAATGGGTGAATTTTCCGTGAATGATGTTGAGAATGAAAATCGTTGGATGTAATCATTTTGGGTGAATGTTCCTGGATTAATATTTTTAGGCGAATTTTTTCGGTGAATTTTATTTTTGATCAACTCCCATTCTGCGTACTAGCCTGGTCCCATTGATAAAGCGTCGTAAAGTAACTAATTAAAAAAAGAACAAATTTAGTACTTCACAATGACATGCTATTGTCCCACTGAACTTCGCACTATCTAACAATATCAGTGGCATGAATTTCTGTACTTCATTTTACTATTACAAGAAATAAATATTAAGTAAAACTCACATTATAGTCCAGAAGTAATGTTACAAGAATAGTCTGTACCAGTGCTTACCTGGTGGTCCTGGCGTCTTGAATTTATTTCGGCGAGGATAAAGGAATGATGATCTATTTATGAAAGTAATTACCACAAGGTTACACGTTGTGGAATACATCACATTGCCCATTCCTGAATCCTTCTCCATCGACCACTTTATTTTCGAAGATAATAAAGTGAACAATTGTCTTGCAGTCACCAATTTAGTGAAAAGAACAGTCTGAATCTCGGCTAAAAAGTGACCCTGTTTGCTTGCATATATACAGGCTTATGTATGTATTGTACTGTTATGTTATGTTATGTTATGTTATATGTTATGTTATGTTATGTTATGTTGGTACAGATGTGTGCAAATTATTAGACTCAAACGATAATATATAATTATGATTCAAGTAACATTTACTCTGCAAAACTCATTTATTACACACTGTTTGCAACAATTAATATTTAGTATGGAACTCTTTGTTCTTTATCATCAATCTTACGCGGTTTGGCATGCTGTTCATGAGATTTTCACATTGTTTCTTGATGTCTTCATCCCTGTGCCATATTTGAATAAGTGCTTCTATGAGGTCCACCTTGGTGGTAATCGTCGTTTTTTTATGATAGACCAAAGATTTTCAATTGGATTTGCATCTGGGCTGTTACATGGCCAGAAAAGGACGTCTACATTATTTTCTGCCAGAAAATTAGTTATATGATCTGGCTTTGTGACAGGATGCTCCATCCTGCATGAAGACACATTCACTATCAGGGAACCAGTCCCTCATTTGTGGAAAAATTCGAGTTTCTAGAACTTTTTTGTAGTGATCCTGTCGCATAGAGTTCTATTTTGTGGCCAGTAATTCAAGATACAGTATTATGAAAATATAAAAAATGTGGTGCTGAGTATAATAATTTGCACACGTCTATGTATGTAATGTATGTATGTATGTATGTATGTATGTATGTATGTATGTATGTATGTATGTATGTATGTATGTATGTATTAAACACTACAATTGGGTATACACCCGGTGGCAGTGATATATAATGTACAATAATAAGATTACAATAAATATTAATAAAATTCACAATAATTTCAGGAAAAAAAGTAAAATAAACGTAAATATAATTCTAACTATAACTAAATAGATGCAATAAACGTAGGATTATAAATAAAAACTATGCTATAATAATACCTACAAAATGCAAAAGTAAAACTAACTTATAAGTACTTCTATTATACCCAACTATTATCAACTTAAGTAATTAAATATCACCTTGATTAATTAATTAATTAATTTCTCTATTTATTATTTTGCTAATAATCGTAACATAAAATATAATATATACAAAAAAACGTTAGCTCGCCCTTGAAAGAGCAGAACTCGTGCTCAGGGGCGGATTCCTGAATTGAAACTAATAATTATACCACACAATTTGTCTTATGTCTACAGTGCAATTATAGTATATAAATTTAAATTTACAATTTTTCAATTTTTATAAAGTCCATACATAACTTTTTAAATTTAATACTAGAACTATTAGAATTGACAAGATGACGATATTTAAATGTAAATTTGTTATATATTCTTGGGCCTAAATTACTACTATGATTAAATACTATAACAGTGTTGCATTTTGGTTCAAACAATCTTAAAGAGTTCATACCTTTTGTTTCATAACTATGAGAATACAATTCAAAATTATTTCGATTTTTATGTATGAATTTTATTAATGCAATATAATAAATTTGTCTTACGTTAAGTACATTAAAGTCTAGAAACAAATTTTGAGATGGAAAATCAATAGGTTTATGAAGACATATTTTAATTATTTTCTTCTGTAATAAATAAAGTGGATTAAAATTGGATTTAAATGAACTACTCCATCCTATAATTCCATACATAATTACCGATTGAAATAAAGTTAAATATATTGTACGTAATAAACTTATTGACAAGTAATTCCTCAATAAAACAGAATAATATACTATTTTAAGTAATTTTTTACAAAGGTAATTAATGTGTTGGCTTCATTTTAAATGGTAATCGAAAATTATGCCTAAATATTTAACTTCAGAGGACTCTTTAATAATTAATTACATATTATCTTAATTATTACATATCAACTTAATTACTTGACACCACTTAGATAATTACACTGCAGCTACAGTTGCAGTTTCAGTCTAATCTTCTCAACCTTTCCTTAAATGTATTGATTTTGAGAGGACCACCTTGAAAGATTGACGCAGGTAAGCAGTTCCAATCTGCTATTGTGCGGTTAACAAAGGAAAATTTTGCCGCTTCCGTTCTTTGTTTTCTGCATTTAAACTTCCTAATATGATTATCCTGCCTAAGTATGATGGTGTTGCTAATCTAGCAGTGATGTCGGTACATGCTTTGTGTCCCATTTGTGCCTTAAACAATGCGGTCAGTCTGGTTTTTCGTAGTCTTGATTTGAGAAATTCCTACCCTAAGTCTTTTTACTATCTCTTCACCATGTCCCTTTCCCATTTTGACATATTTTGCAGCCCTGCGTTGGACCTTTTCTATTGAATTGATTTGGTTTTGTCTGTACGGATCCCAACCTACTGCTCCATATTCCATAATAATTGGGCGAACAAGGGTTTTGTACGCTAATCTTTTGACCTTCGGTTAGATTTCTTGAGAATACGCATAGAGAAATATAGGGTGCTATTCATAGACATTTCGCAGCACGCGGTACGAGCGTACTAAGCTAGCCCCGGCTATCCAATGGTTACTTGTACAGAATTCACATCATATCCTATCGCTAACACTGGTTTATGAATACGAAAAACGCTGATCATCCACCAGAAACCCGCGCTAAAAATATCTATGAATACGGCCCGTAGTGTTTTCCAGGCTTTCCTTGTAGTATTAGTGACTTGTTCCTCCCAACCCAGTTTGTTACTTAAATATATACCTAGGTATTTACAAGTGTTCACTTGTGGCACAGATGTACCATTCAACTGATATGAGACAAATTTCTTCATGCGTTCTACAGAAGGATATTGACTTACTTTTATTCACATTGATTTTCATTTTATTTTCTGTCGTAGGCCAGTACGCTAGTATATTATATCTGATATCAGATGTCTAACGGGAGGAATAGTATTAAATAAATTATCTGCAGTAAATGTGTATTTTATTTCATCTATGTATCTTTCTCACACATGGATAAAGAATAAAAATAAATTCTGGATGCTACGCTTGAAAATTTATTAAAATTAATTTAGTCAGCCAGAAATAATTTCCATTATCATTATTATTTATGCAGCTAATCCTTTTGGACTGATATTTTAATATCGTTTAATTATTAATTAATGTTTAAATATTTTATTAGTATGCATTCTCGTGTGATTGTACGTGCCTAATACACATATTGTACTGAACGCTTAATGAGGTTGTGGAAATTAGTTTCATTTTAAAATTATGAAATTTTACCGGCCAAAACTCCTCGCAGTTCTAGTTCTGCTGCGATTCCCTTGAAAATTGAGGCCCCTGAACTAAGTTATAGGATAGGTTGGTCCCATAGAAAATCTCCTATCTGTACACTAGAGATTTGAACGTCGGACGAATGGTGGGAAAATGCACAAAATGGGGAATAATGACGGAGATTTATAAACAAGACATCGACGACAATACATTTAGATGAAAACATATAAATTATATGAGATATGCCAGTAATTAATTATGTATTTATTTCATAAATAATAGTTCACAAAGCCAACACATACACTAAACAGTCCACACCTGTGGAGTAACGGTCAGCGCGTCTGGCTGCGAAACCAGGTGGCCCGGGTTGAATACCGGTCGGGGCAAGTTACCTGGTTGAGGTTTTTTCCGGGGTTTTCCCTCAACCCAATACGAGCAAATGCTGGGTAACTTTCGGTGCTGGACCCCGGACTCATTTCACCGGCATTATCATCTTCATATCATTCAGACGCTAAATAACCTAGATGTTGATACAGCGTCGTAAAATAACCCAATAAAAAAATACACTAAACAATATGTCCAAGTTACACACAACTAGTAGTTTCATAAGTACAATTCTAATAACAAATTTTCTATCGTTACTAGTATTATTTTATTTATTTATTTATTTATTTATTTATTTATTTTGCTAATAATTGTAACATAATACTGTAGTACATTATGCAACGAGTCTATAATGATAGTAATTAAGAAGCGAGTATGGATATTTATGAAACGAGCGCAAGCGAATTTCATAATTTTCATACGAGCTTCTTAATTACCATTATAGGCGAGTTTCATACGAGTTTTTATGCTCGACCATATTTCTAACTTGAAATTATTCATTTTATTTGTATCTAACTGACCTTGAGCAATACCTCGTAAATTGTGAGATTTGCGCAGACGCGAAAGTATTGATTTTTTCCGAGGAACAGATGTCCACATTGACCTTGATAGCCTATAAGAATCTACAGAGTAAACTAAATATTAACTTTGATATAACATTGAAATTAAATTAGACTTTGAAAAACGAGATGACAAATTGAATTTATTTGAATATTATTTACGATTAACGCTAATTATTATAGTAACAGAACATAACCTTCTGCGACAGTATTGGATTTCCAGCCTCCGAGACTTTTCGCTAATTCTCTTTCGATTGCATATCCGAGAATAATCGATACTTGCGGTTTTATAACGGTACAAAGCTGACTTGTCATTGGCTGAGGTTTTATAACGGTACAAAGCTGACTTGTCATTGACTAAACACCTGTACTTTAATGAGTAGGTGTACTTTAATGGCATGCATTAAAGGACTGCTACCAGGTGTATAGTTACTACATTTCGGCATGGTCGAGCATAAAATATAATATAAACAGGAAAACTTTACCTCGCCTCCTGAAAGAGTAGAACTCGTGCTCAGGGGCGCATTCCTGAATTGAAATTAAGAAGTATATAATACAATTTGTCTTATGTCTACTACGCAGTAAGAATATATAAATTTAAATTTATAATTTTTCAATTTTTATAAATCCATACATAACTTTTTTAATTTAATACTAGAAATATTAGAATTGACAAGATTAGGATATGTGTTATAGCTGTCTTCTATTTTTTATTGGTCTATCTTATACTTACGTAATGTTTTAGTGCAAGTTTCGACCAATACATCTTGTTTATTTTTATGACAATCAATCGTTCTTACCTAAATTTACTCATTCATTTCCAGTTTCTCATTATTATTTCATCCCTCTCATTTGTAACTAAAACAGAAAGAAACCTATTTGCTTTTTTTTAAATTCTGGTTCTTATTACTCTTTAATTTTCAATTACAGTTTCTTTGTTCATTAATAAGAATTTTTCCTTTATGATTTTTTCACGAATTTCTTTAGTAAAATGACACTCAAGGAGTATAGGAATATCATCTTCTCTATTTTCGCATAAAAGGGCATATTTCTTGAGGAAAATTTCCTCTTTTATTTCTTAACCTCCAAATCCCTACTCTGAACCAAGCTACTCCAAATCTTTCTTTCATTTTCATGTTATTCATATATTCCCTCCGTCCCTATATTTTTTTTATAATCATTGAAAAATATTAGAGATTGCATTTCATTTATACTTCTAAAGTTATTTTGTCTTGTTACAATGTTATTACAATCTTGTTTCAAGATGAAACATACCATCCTAGTAGTTAGATTTTGTGTGTTATACAATTCTGTGGTTCCAAGATGATATTATGTCAATGTTTGGCGAAAATGAGATTTTACGATACCGATAAGTTGTGCATTCTGATAGTATCTTTATAGTGGCAAAAGATGACATTCATATCTCTACTAGTTTTCTCTCTAACGCGTTGTTACGAAACATGATTCCTATAACTTTATTTGCCTTGGAGATACAGAATTCTGTTCTTTGTTTATGTTTCAGGTAATGTTTTAAGTAAGGTAAGCCTAAGTTCGCCATCTTAAGCAAATTTATTTCTCAATTGATGATGAAGCCATAGGTTATTTCGAAAGTATAAAAAGTTGATTTTTGCACACTCATTTGTATAATTTAACTTGTGTGTTCATCTGAGGTACAAAATTACATCTTCACAAAAATGACTTTTCCCCCTTTATCCGAACACCACAGCATTATTTAACTTTTAAATGTAAACTATTGCAATGTACTTGCTGTACGTATCAAAGACGAAATTCTTTATACGTGCCTTGTAAAAAAACATCCATCTCAACCGAATAAAACTTTTTACTACCTTACTGGACACTGTTAAAGGAGAACGTTTGAAACATTTGAATGATCGATATTCGATTTATTCAGTTTGATAAATCTAATAGGCTAGCGAAAACTACACCAAGAAAAGACTATCAACATAACTTTTACCCTAAATCATGTAATAAAAAAGGACAACATACAAAACTATACCAAATTTCTAGGACTTTTTATAGACTCCAGTTTAACATGGGAAAAACATATCGAATATATATGCACAAAATTATCAATAGTTGTATATTTATTACAGAAATTAGTGACCTCTGTTTCTCAAAATTATTTAAGACGTGCCTACTTTTCGTTCTTTCAGTCGATAATTAGGTATGCCTTAATTTTCTGGGGAAATGGTAGCAAAATTGGGAGTGTCTTGATTTTGCAAAAGAAAGCCATTAGAATTCTAAGTCAATCAAACTATCTTGAACATTGTCGACCTCTTTTCAAACAATCACAGATATTAACTATATATATATATATATATATATATATATATATATATATACGACCTAGTCATTTACACTCGACAAAATATAGACATTTACTCATTAATAGCCAATATACATGATCATGAAATTAGAAATAGTGAATAAATTAATACAGTATTCCATACTGTAGATTACATAAAACTAGTACAAATTTTTCTGCCATGGGGATGAAATTATATAATAAGCTTCCCAGTCAATATTATAAGTTACCAACCAATAGTTTCAAAGCTGGATTTTATAATTGGCTTTTAATTAATCCTTTCTACTCTTAGATGAGTTTGTTAACATAAATTCATACGAAATTTTTTTTAATAAATAAAGTTATTTAGATTAGATACAATTATTACGTAAGGGTGAAGTGTTTTAATTAATTTTAGAGTTTCAAAATGTTTTGTGTTTTCATTCTGATTACTGTTTTCAATTATATGTGTATTTTCAAATGTATGTTTTTTTTTGTGACGAAGCCTATCACTGTATGTTTAATGACTTAATAGATTGAATTGAATTGAATTGAACCATTGATTTTTTGGTTTGTTTATTAACGCTTCTAATTGGCAGGCGAAAATATATTGGTTTACATTCTATACACAGAAATGTAGCAAAGTTAAAAAATTTGCTGTTCGATAGTTAAATGTAAAACCGCTAGCAGAAAGCAAAAATGAAACTGAAAACCGCTAGAAAATTCGCTATTCGCTAGGTAGAAAATATTTAAGCAAGATTAAGGTCGCAATCCGCTAGATCTGGCGGAAATTCCGCTGTTCTGGCAACATTGCTGATCTAATTATTTAGGACTTTAGATGTAGGTTACATAATCATCATCATCATCTTCATGGTAGGCTGTCTCTTGGCCTGTTCCGACTCAGAGAATCTGTCCATCTGGTTACCGGACGTCCTACGTCACGTCCGGCTATGATTCATCTGAGTTTTATGAGTAAGAAGTTTTTTACGTGAACGGGTAACCAGCCCGATGCACAACTCCTGTAGGTTACATCTGTTACAAATTTAAAAGTTTATTCGTAAATGTAATTAGCAGTATTGTTGTTCAGAGAACTGTTAATTCTAAACTAACAAGAGAAACCAGCGTATAGGGAATTACTAGTATGAACACTTCGCGTCGGTACCTTTGATGTAACAGGACTGATTTCAATGACCTTCAAACCAGCTTGAGCGTGAGATTCTACTTTTTTCCCTAGAGTTGGCGCTGACATCTCACCAGTTAGCAGTCGACACAGCGGAATATAACAGACATACAATTAATACATCTAGGTACATTATGTATTCAAATAAAATAAATTGGACCGATGAAATAATAAATCCACCATTATCTGTAATGTCTAGACTCTAAGAGGTCCTTTATAATGAGATTTGAGATGTTGACCCCAACAACAATTAAAATATGTAATGATTTGATAGCGCTGAAAATGGAAAAACAAAACTCCTATGAGAAGTAAAACCATATGTCTATATATTGTATACACATATTAAACAAATTTGATACATAATTTTATAATGTATTATAATTTTTATAATATAATTTATTATCCATGTTGAATCTTTCGTACACTACTTTTAACACTTGAATATAAATCATTGATTAAATGGCGATCTTACTCGTGTTAATTATGTAAGCATATGCGGCTTACAGCTATACACCCAAAACTCCAATACACACTGGAACTTGAAAACAGTAACTTCATAAATTTCCTAGACATTAGCATAACAAAAGTTGACAACAAACGCACCTTCAAAATATACAGAAAACCAACCACCACCACCACCACCACCACACACATACACAACACATGTAATCACCCCACACAACACAAACATGCTGCATTCAGGACAATGGTACACAGATTACTCAACATACCCATGAGCCAACAACACTACAATGAAGAAGTGAACACAATCAAATATATAGCATAGGAAAATAGTTACAACCCAAACATAATAGACAACATCATAAAGAAGACAAAACAAAAACTCAACAAACACAAAAACACACAAAACACAACACAAACACAAGAACACAAGAAATACATCACACTAACATAGGAAAACAAAGACACACACAAGATCGCATCCTCATTCAGAAAACAGAAATACAACATAGCATACAGTACAGAAAACACACTACAAAGACATTTCAACAGACAAACAACACAAACAAATAAATACAACCGCACAGGCGTATACAAGCTCAGATGCAATAGTTGCGACAGTTTCTACATTGGATAGACAGGCAGATCATTCCAAACTCGATACAAAGAACACATTAAAGCAATAACCAGAGGACACAATACATCTACATATCCGAACACATAACTAATGCCAACCACACATACAGTAACATAAATACAGATATGGAAATCCAACACATACAACCCAAAAACCAAAAACTCAACACACTAGAACAATATGAAATATACAGACAAACTAAAACACACCCCAATCAAATACTGAACACACAGATCAATTTTAGAACACGCACACTATTTGATACAACTCTTCATCACGCGAACGCACGCACACAACAGGCAGCGAAGTTGAGATGACGCCAAGACAAAGAAGGCTCTGAGGATGGTGTCAGGTAGCATCGGAACAGCTGTAAGCCGCACATGCTTACATAATTAACACGAGTAAGATCGCCATTTAATCAATTATTTATAATTTATTATACGTAAAACATAAACAATTATTATTACAACTAGTTTATCAATGAGAAATAAAGAGAAGCTGTTAACTTGAATTTATTTGAAGCAAAGCGTTACTGGATTATGCAATAAGATAGGCGATGTTTGGATCCTGTGTCTCAACTCTTATATTCCATTATTATCTTAGCGTGTGCTCGATTACACTAACCTCTAGCGCTTGAAAGTGGTTCTAAACGCCGGCGCACAGAGAAACAAAAGAGGAAAATTCGCTCAGTGTCCATTCTGTATAATCCCTATTCGCTGGAGTAACCAATTTCAAAGGAATTACCCTACTGTAAAGTATTAAAACTCTATTGTTTAGATCTATTTCAAACGTTAGTACATAATGAAATTTTATAATTTTAATTAACTTTAATACGGACTGTATTTTTTTAATGTTTTAAAGTATGGAAAATAAAATCAGCATCTTTGAAGTCTATACTTTATAATACACGAAGATATTAAAAATGTAATTGATATTCGTTTCCTAATAGCGCCCCTGCGAGTGTGAAGGAAATCACAGAACCAATATGATCCTCTTGGCTATGAAACTTGGAGCAGAGCGGGGAGCTGTTCTAAGTACTAAGTTTATTGGGCAATAACCCCTTAAGTGGGTACTACAGGATCGTTATTGTGTGAAACGTCTCCGGCTAAGCATTTCAAGTGAAGGTTCAAAGTGTAGTTAGAAAATTTCCAACAGCTGCATCAGGTGTTTACAATCTGCTGCCCCATTGTTGGGGGTTTACTTACAATATGAACGGAATTTTACTTCCATCCTGCCATATATATCTCAGTACTTCGTTGGAAAAAACCACTGAAGTCATTACCTAAGAAAGAAGATTCCGTGGATAGTGGCTGTGAACCTGTAAGTAACATCTGTTTCTTGGTCAGAAGATGGTTTGTTTACAAAGAGGCATATTATGTGTTCGAGCTTCTCAATTATGTTTTAAGACTTCTACTGTATTCGAGGAGGGTTTTCTAAATGTAAATTGAATCTACATAATGTTTTCATGTCTTGAAACAGAGGACTGAATTATACGTCCAGCCGTCAACACACACAGTACAATGCGCAATGGCAGGGTTGCCAGATTATTTCAGACCAATGTCTCCAACTATACACCAACAAGGCGCCAGAAAGTAGCCAGTTATCTCTGAAGTTGATAGTGAAAGGAGTAATAAACTTAAAACAAAACCTACAGTGTAATCATGAACATAACAATTTATATTCATTCATAAATTTGTAATAATTTTATTGTTAATATTATTTAATACAAAGGTACAGGATCATTAAATGGCATTATTCAGGTATAATGTGTATCTGTGATACTTGCATTTTGCTGTTTGTTCAACCTAACTATGTTTTGTTGTTTATAAATATTAATTCTACTAATCTACATTAACATATTACATAAACAATCCGTTTTAATGAGTATAATGAGCATTCTGTTTTGATAACCAATATAAAGTAGCACATAAGTTAAACATCAGTGTTACATAAAGTAACTTAACAAAGTTATTTAATGTATTTGTGTTTTCAGGGTACTTAGGATTATAAAGTGGCATTATTTCAAGCTAACCACAATGTTTTGTAACAATATAAACTAATAATAATTATTCAAAATTCCACTTTTTCAAATACAGTATTCAGACTAAGAAAGGTTTTTCAATTCAATTAAGATTTTCTATATTGCCATTTGATGTAAGGAACTGTGTTATTTAACATATTATTATTTTTAAAGTGAAAGCAAGTCTATGTTGTATGTTATAACCAATAAGAGTTTAACATATAAAATCAGTGATAGAAAGTAACACATAAGTTAAACACCAGTGTTACATAAAGTAACTTAACAAAGGTATTTAATGTGTATGTGTTTGCAGTACTTAGGATTATAAAGTGGCATTATTTCAAGCCAACCACAATGTTTTGTAACAATATAAACTAATAATAATTATTCAAAATTCCACTTTTTCAAATACAGTATTCAGACTAAGCACGATTTTTCAATTCAATTAAGATTTTCTATATTGCCATTTGTTGTAGGGACTGTGTTATTTAACATATGATTATTTTTAAAGTGAAAACAAGTCTATGTTGTATGTTATAACCCATAAGAGTTTAACGTATAAAATCAGTGATCAATAGAGTAATTTGACAAAGTTATTGGAGCTATATGATTACATTCGTAGTACCTATGTAGTGGCATTATTATTTCATACTACCCCAATACGTTTTGTGTATTATATGTGAATAATCTTTGACATTGTTGTATCCACCAATCACAATAAATTAGGGGGGAGGAGGGAACATCATTGTAAATCATAGATCATATACGTTGTAGATCCCTGTGTTAGAGCCTGGGGAAGTTTTCTATGCAATCTGCCATATATTGAAAATTAACGAGACAACAATAACTGACCAATATTTTACATTCTGAAGAATATTACGTGTGATCACAGTCTTGAGAAAAAAATGCTTTAATTTATCATTTTAACATTAAAGCCGCCAGAAAAGTAGCCAGGTCGCCAAGTGGAAATTTTCGTCGCCATAAGGAACATAAAAGGCGTCAGAATGGCGACAGTTAGCCACATCTGGCAACTCTGCGCAATAGGCTTACAGTAGACTTACGGACACATCTGAAATCTTTCATTGTTACCAGAGGAAAAAAGCGCAGCGCAACTATATAATAACCAAAGCTCGGAACTTGGGGACTTGTGTCTTTGCACGTGACTAAGCGACCGGACTTCAATGTCAACATATTCCCTCTTCCAGCACGGAGGTACTGTCAGGTCTGCTACAAAAGTGGTTTCTGGCTCCAACAACATATTGATAATATTATGGTAGGTTGAAACACGTAATTTCATAGCATATAATATAATAAAAATAAACAAGAGAAATATATCAAATTTACTGTTCTGCTGTGTACATTTTATTACAGTGTATGACTACCTACATTCGAAGATTTTTCGGTAGCAGATTTAAAATACTAAATGTTTACATTGTTACTGTTTTCTGTTCGATTTTCAGCAGTTGCTAGCTGATCTCGTATCTGAGAAAGATAAGTATATCCTAAATTTTTCTCGAAAATAGTTTTCAATTAGTCACTACTAGGGCAAGCCCCTCTACGTTTCGATCCATGTCTATGGACAGATTTTTCTACAATTTGAGGGACTGCAATGCCTTTCAATGAATTTCGTTTCCAGCCTCTAGTTTGTATGTAGCACAACTTACAAAATATAAACTCTCCATTCGAAAAAAATAATGTTTCTCCTCCGAATTCTCCACGAAATTTATCTTAAATTTAAAACAAAATGTATTTTCAAACTTCTATAATATCCATTCGAAATAACGCGTATTTTCTATTTCCTCAAACAGACCGTTTACCTTTAATTCTCTGAATGTCATTGGCTTCGACATAACAGTTTCTTCGTCCGTCTTCCTGTCATTAGTTGTGGCCACTTTCTTAGTACATACGACTGTCCCTGAGCACTTGCAGCGTGAGCTTTGTGTACGTTGTACCTGTAACCTTACTCATGCACACGACACAAGTCCCCAAGTTCCGAGCTTTGATAATAACTGATGCAGAAGTTCAACAGAATGTTTTCAAAAATAAAAAGGAAATCGTTTACCTTTTCAAATAATCTTTAAATTCAAACCCTAAGGTACACTTATTTTTACATTTTTTAATTTTTTTGTTGCATGTTGTAGGTATTTGAGTTTCAATTTTTCGAAACAAGGTTAGGATTGTAAAGCCTAATTCTGATTAACTGGTAGTGAAGGTTTACAATACGAAGCAGAATGAAAAACTTTAGTTTAAAAACTGAACGTAAGGTTTAAACGGCGTTTATAATACCAGCCCCTAACAAGTATACAGAGGAAAGCTTGTCGACGGGGCATACCTTCACTAGCTTTCACCACAGTCTAGTATATACAGTCACGAAACTCAATATGTAGTAAGTATTCATCCATAGACAGTCGCTAACTACTAGGATGGCTACTATCGTCTCATTACAGACAATGAGAAATAGTACCTGCACAGTCTATTGTTCCTAGTACTCTCATTAACTCAAGCTTCGTGACTGTATATACTTGACTGTGCTTTCACGTTTACACTTCATTTGGATGCTCTGCCCTGACTGAGCAAGGCAGGTACAGCAGTTTAGTATAGGACTGGGCATCGGGAGCGGATCCAGACTCTAAACGGGGACGCTTAATGTTCATCCGTGACTGAATCAACGCTGCGCGGTGTTCGGCGGGGAAGAAAGGGGTGAAGAGAAAGCATATGGCTCACCGTGAGAGAGTAGAATCCGCTCTTGTTGCCCAGCCCTGGTCTAGTATATCGTCGTTGTTCCTATGTGCAAAATATAAAATTTTTCAGTAGGAAGAAAAAACACATTTATTCATCCTATGGCGTCCGTACATAGGAGACTGTGAATTCTTACATTTTCGAAACTAAGAAATATAATTATATACAGGAGATTTAATTATTTGCTGTATCACTATTTAAGTTATTTAATAGAGCAAAAATCTGAAAATATGTCACATAGGAGTTATGGCAGGAACAACAACGATATATAGTCACGAAGTTCAATACGTAGGGAATATGCATCCATAGATAGTTGCTAACCACTAGGATCGCTACTATCACCTCATCATAGACAATGCGAAATAGTAACGGCACAGTGTATTGTTCCTACTACTCTCAACAACTAAAGCTTCGTGACTGTATATACTAGACCAGGCATGTCAGAAATCAGACACTGAAAGTGCAGTGTATGTGCGCGGAACGCCGATCTGTGCAGATTGCGTCATTCACGTGTTGCTCTTTCCAGTTCTTAGCGGGACGGATGTACAAGAATCTATTCTGCGCTTTTAGTGTTCAATTAATTAACATTTGGACATTATAAACATACTTAGCAGAAGGAAAAAACACAATTATTGTCAGTGTCTATATTTGACAAAAATTGTAACACAAGAAACAATAGACTTATTCAGTTACAATTCACAAAGCAGTCGTTTGTAAAGAATCATTTATTTACACGATTTTTATACAGTATTTGAAGAAAATATAAATATTGCAGTAATTTCGAAACAACAAAAAACGAACACAGTATTTCATTTTACATAGCAGGTACTGATTATTTCAAAGTAATACTCTTTCATTGTTCCTCAAGCATTATTGGGACCATTGGTGCACAAATGTTAAAGAAAATATTTTACTCCCAATTACATGCAATAGGACATTGTGAGGCTTTTACACTGGAATCATTTCCTTGCTGTATATTGATATAAATTCACATTATTATTAATAAATTGGATAAATTAAGCTTGAATTTAAATTTATATATATCGTTTATTTGGAAAACGTTGAGAGCAAGTACCAGGAAGTTGGGAGCGTTACTGAATTGAGTTAAAAGAGTACTTCACAAGCTGTGAAGCGAGGATATTTTTTATGTCAGGTTTAAAGATTTATTAACACAAGTATATTAAGATAATATAGTAACATGAGATGGAAAATTCGCCATTATGTATTATTTTTCGAGAATTTTTTTTCGCTTTACAAATAGTTGCTTTCTTCCTTCCTTTACAACCCGAAGACCCTCACACGTATTCTTCACTCAATATTCTCATCACTTATCAACTTATCAAATAAAAATTGTAAGTCGTCTAACCATTGATGGGTGTGTTAGTACAGACTCCAAAACAACATCATTGTCATGTTTGTCTTGCCGTGAGAGTACTAATTAAGAACTAAGAGCAGGCGAATATCATATTTTGAGAACTTTACTAATCTGATTTAAATTCTCACATCACTGTTAGGTCCACATGATATGATGAAAGCCTTTCATTTTAAAATAATTACTGTTGGCTGAGGAAAACATCATAACAGTTATGTTATATGATTCGTGATTTCTCTTCTTCGTTATATCTGTGGACTCCTCACTTTATTTTCCATACCGCATTCACAATCACAGCTCAATGACCACCCGTACTGATCTGTGTTACTGAAACCAAAGCTGTTCTGCTACTGCAGGTAATGTACAGCCCTGTCGCTTTCCCCTCCAAGCCGATTCACTCCCTCCAGGTAGGGGAATAGGAACTGCACATTGCACGGAGACCAGTGCACAATGTGCGCGACTGCACAATGTGCAGGGTTTTGTACTAGACTGTGGCATAACACTGACCTTGCTGGTGACACAAGAGACGTCACTGTTGGGCCTATGTTTAGGCCATCTCTCTGGAAACGTAATCAATTATTGGTGGTACACTGTTTTACACATCTCCCGAGTTTGGATTCGTTCGGTCCATTCTTTCTGGGTGTTGCAGTTTTCACAAACAGTAGGCCTAGTTTATATAACAAAAATAGTACGTGTTGAATTCTTTTGTCGGCATTCCTAGCAGGGTCCATTTTTGTGTTTGTTTTCTACCAAGTAAACCCTGACCTGAGGTAGCACAGGACATCATCTTGGGAACGCACAAGCATCCGTGTTGCGTTTGCTATTCAGTCCGACACCTTGTCTTCCGTTCACCATCATTATTGCTCTCCTTTGCTGTTGCTGCAACATGACTAGTATTACATTACAAATTCTAATAACTTCCATAATAAATTCCGTACGCATGAACATGCACGTTAGGGAACAGAGTAGGATGAAATAAAGTTTATATTATTGTTTTTTTTGTATCTCTCGTTTCCGTATTTATTGCTCGTCCCAGAATGTGTATTCTAAAAATGATCCAGAAGTTTAATGAAACTTTGCTTTGTATAGAAGACGAGGACTCTAGATTGCAGTCGGGATCCAAGAGAGCTTTTTAGCGTTATTATAAGATTACACGAAGGGTAATGTGGCAAGAATGGGAACCAGCACAGAACTAGGTCATTATATTCTATGGGAACATGCATACAACTTGTCAGGAATAAAAAGAGTAACGTGCGCCAGAGAGATTCGCTGGACTGAATCATTTAATTCCGTTATATTTTATAGTTGACTTAGTTACCCTAATAGGGATGTGACATACATTCAGATACTATTGTATCTCAAATAAAATTCTTCTTCGGACAAAGATAATATTTCCAATTTTTTAAAGTATTTCTTCGCTTCCTGTATGAGAATACTAATCCAGGATGCTCATTACAACCATTCTATCATTTACGTGTATGTTTCAATTGTTTTTAAAGCTGCAAGAACACTTAAGGGGTTAGGTACAGCTTACAGCAGTAAAATTTTGGAAATATTGAATATTTTTTTTTGCTCTGTTGCTATATCTTGTACAATAATGAAAATTTGTGTGTGTAAAACACTGTCCTTCAGCTATATGAAAGAAATATTTTTACAATAAAAAAATATATATATTTACTCTCTTTTTTTTTTTTTTTTTTTTTTCAAAATTCAGTTCACTGTGCAGTGATAAAGCTTTTCCCACATAACTACAAAACTATCCAACATTCTGTGATAAATTTTTTATGCTTATTTATGCATGTCATGTCTACAGTATGATGCAAGATCACTGCTCTACCTTTGATAGACAGTCTGATAAAAAAAATTAATTCATTTTAAAAAATGGACCAATATCAGCATTTTCTTCTAACACAAAAATATTATTTATTAAGGAATGTAGTTGAAAGAGCATGCATGATATTGTAAAGATGAGTTTCAGCAATAAAATAAAAGAGAGAGAACATGAAAATGTTAACAAGTTTATGAGTTATGAGGGAAACACTTCATCACTGCACAGTGAACTGCCAACATTTTGAATTTTGAAGGAAAAAAATATATTTTTTAATCGTAAAAATATTGTTTCATATAGCAGAAGGACAGCATTTTACACATACCAATTTTCATTATTGTACAAGATACAGTAATGAAGGAAAAAAATGTTGAATATTTTCAAAAATTTTACTGCTGTAAGCTGTACCTAACCCCTTAAAGCGGCATGGTTTATACACTCTATGAACTATTAAATAAAGAGTATTAAGCGTATAAGATGAAACTGTGCTAGAAAGAATGAGTGAAGAAACAATGATGCTGAATCTGATCAGGAAAAGAAAAAGAAAAAGAAATTGGCTGGGTTACTGACTGAGAAGAAACTGCCTAGTGAAGGATGCATCACAAAGAATGGTGAACGGAAGAAAAATTTGGGACAGAAGAAGGTATCAGATGATAGACGACATTAAAGTATATGAGTCGTATGCGAAGACTAAAAGGAAGACAGAAAAGAGGAAAGAATGCTGGTTTGTAGTGAAAGACCCATGACCTGTCCTCGTGCAGAAAACTATGAATGAAGTGTATAAGATTTGCAGATGGTATGGCGTTGTTAGCAGAAAAGGAGACAATTTTAAAGGATGTGCTACTGGAGCTGAATGACAGCTGTGAGCAGTATGGGATGAAGATAAATGCAAACAAAACAAAGGCCACTATTAACACGACAAGTAAACAACGGATGAAAATGAGAACGAATGGCACATTGCACATCTTTATGAGAGAACCCTGGTAACTTTGCACCACTGTCATCTTTTGGTGGTCTTAATAACATTCTAAAATTTTCTGTGGACCTAGGGCTGTTGATATGTAAAGTCCCTTGGCAATTTGCACCATTCTAGTGAAACGTCACAATTTTTTTTTAATTCTAACACTTCTATTGTTAAGTATCCAATTATATTTTCCTTTTGCCATTTTGCAAGGATATGGTTTAAATATATTGAATAACGCTGGTGATAATGAACATTCTTGGCGTACTCCTTTATCTATAGTGACTTTGTCGAACAATTTTGAGTTGTAATTGATACATATTTGGTCATATATATATATATATATATATATATATATATATGATCGCATTTTAGTAAAAGAATTTTAATATATTTGTGTTTGATAAATAGAAGTTCTCTGTTCACACAGTCAAAAGCCTTTTCGTAATCTATAAATAAAAGATGAGTTTCCAGATTGAATTATGTACGTATTTAAGTTAATAATTTTAAACAGCATCTGTGCATGAAGGACTTCTTCTAAATCCAAGTTGTGCCTCAGTTAAGAATTGCTCTGAATATGTTTTGAGTTTGAAATTAAGTATTTTAAGTAAAATTTATAGCAACTATTGAAAATACTTATTCCTCGACAATGTTTTATTATATTACACACATTTTGCATAACATGTAATCAAAGAAAGTACGTTAGGATTCATGAAAATAATGAGAACTGTCATCTCATAATATCAAAATAGTAATATTAGGTAGTCTAACTGAAATTAGGTAAAAATTGTCACTGTTCGTGTATTTCATTGTTGAAGTTTTTCTGTACTAAGGGAAAATGATCAAGCTTTCTTTCAGTCTTAAAGGAAAACGATGAAGATAAAAATATGTAATTGAAACTATTTTATACTTCTATGAACTATTTCCATATAAGCTGTTCTCATTGGTAGTCTACTCGGTTCAGCCGATGATCGCGGATTCAAACCTGATGATTCTTAAGGGGGAGAGGTACACCAATGGCTTACAAAAATTGAGTGAAATTCATTCAGCTACTATAAAAGCTAAATGAACAAAACTTTTCATGCTTAATATATATACATTTCACTTTGTAAAACACTATTCAGAATATTACAATAACTAATAATTACTAAAAATAATATCAAATTACGATAATTTTTACAACCGTAAAGCATTTACATAAAAAAGACAATTAGGGTAAAGGTTGGTAAAACTGTGATACGAGTAATATTGTAATAGTTCTTTTTGAGAATTTATTACAATTTTACTGAGCGAGAGAAGGACCGGTTTTGTGCAGAAACTTGTCCACGAACATTCCCTTAATACGTTGACAAAAACCAATCTTCGTCTAGCTCAGTAAAATTAAAATAAATTCTCAAAAATGACTAACATAATTTTACTCATCACAGTATTACCAACCTTTACCCTAATTAAATATCTTCATGATTCTTATACTGGAATGTTTTAAAGGCCTACATCAATAACATAGCCTAAGTTATTTTATTTATTCCTTCCTCTTTTTTTTCTGAATCGTTACTTTAAATATTAAATTTTCTAAAAAATTTATTTAAAAAAATTTCTGGTGGAATAGGTAAAAGACTCTAGACTGTGTTGCTGATGTAGATCTTTAGAATATTTCTGTAAAATAATCACGCAGATATTTAATTAATTGTAGATTTTATTATATAAATGCTTTACAGTTGTAAAAAAATTATGCAAATTAGATAAAGTATTATTTTTACATACAATTACTAGCTATTTTAATATTCTAAATAGTGTTTTATAAAGTGTAACTTATGTATAGGCATATTAAGCGTGAAAAGTTTTGTTCTTTAAGGTTTTTTGGTAGCTGACATACAAAAAATAAAGTTCACTAAAATTTTACAGGCCAATGATGTACCTTCTCCCTATCAGTGGGCCTTAGCATGATTCTTCCTGTGTCGTAAATTCATTGTATGTAGAAGAACACTGTCTTTGGGATCCATTTTTCGCTTATACCGAATTTCTAACTTGCTGTACTATTATAGAATAAATATACGTCAGTGTAGGGGTGGTAAATGTTTATTTCTGTTTGTGGAGTAGTTTGTGCTGGAAGAACGAAAGAAGTAAATCCAATCTCTATTGGAATATTGCAGTATGAACAAATGAAAAAATGTATTTCAAAGCGAATATAAAATCACACACTCACGTCCTTAAAACTACCTTAATAGTAAAGTTACAAAACTAGTTACACAAGAGACACGTTTTCGTAAACTGAAGTCAAGCTGCTAGAGAAAATTAAGTAATTTGTAAATAAATTTTCCAGAGTAGTTTGCTTCAACTTGAAAATGCTGATTTAAGATCCATCAAAAAGAAAAGCAATTCCATTTAAGTCTGTAGCAGTCTCATCTCTCTGCAGAGAAATTACGCTTCCCTAACTAAGAGGAATATTATGTTAGGAACTTGCCGTAACTCCTCGGTGCAGCTACACCTTGGAGCAGAGATAAGGCAAGACAGATATATGTCCGCTAATGTAGTGTGCGCCTAGCTTAATTGTTGCATACAGGGTGTTCATGACTTCATGGGAGTGCAAACGAAATTTCTTTAAGTCTTTTAATTAAATAGTCTTCCATAAATATTACCGTAATTACTGTTATTCTTTATCGGGGTGTACAATAGGACTCCAATTATCTGAACACCGAATATCCGGATCGTCAATTATACATATAGAGCTTCAGATAATTTCTAAATTATTTGTTTAGTGATAGAAAGTTCTTTTATTTACTACAAAAAACTGCAAAAATTCGTTTTAAAGTACATTATATAGACCCACATAAGTAATCTTCTGTTTTGTACTGCAACAGGAAGTTTTTCTCCTAATATTCCATTGTGTGTAGAGTACTTTGAAAATTATTTTTTGTGTCTAAATATTTGTAACTTTAGTTATTTAAAAAAAATGTTATTTAAAGAAGTTATTTCGTAATTCAATATTTCTAACTTTTGTTCCTTTAATACATACAATATGGCACTTCCGTACTAATTTGTTGCTAAACTAATCTAAACTAATCATTCGGATGTTTGGCAATTCTCAATTAACCTGCATGATTTGAATTCTTCTGTAGCTACTTTTACAATCTTTCAATATATATTAATACATACTAATGTCCTGCAATGTTTGAACATGAGAGAGCGAACAAAACATTAGAAACTTCGTCTTATTTAATTTATTTCATATGAAAAACTAATAGCAAGATTTGTGCTAAAATCGTTAAGCGGTTTGCAACGGTGGGCCTCTGTTTACTTTGAATAGTTGGTATAAATAACAAGTAAACAATACTTAAACAATTAAGTTTTACCCTGCCGTCGAAAGTATGATAGGGTCGATTGTCTCTTGGGTGAGGTGATACAAAAGAAAACACTCCACATAAATAAACAACTATCTGCTTACATTTATTAATTAACACTTCTGGTACCGTAATTGGAAAATGAACAAAAAGGCTGCAGTAGAAATACAATCACCAATACTTCACCAATGCATCGAAACTGGCTTGCCACTAAAGGTCACTGAACTGGCATTCACCATTACACACACTAGTAACACCACCTATCCCCACAGATTGTAAGTATAACGAATTTGCTAGACAAGTCCAAACTTGTCGGATGTGGCAGAAAGCACTAATACGAAACCAAACACAACCAATGTAATATACACTTGACGAATGCCAGCTTATTCATGAATAATCTAATACTCTGTATGAAATCAAATATAATTCTACTAATCAAAAGAAACTTACAATTACTGACTTATAAAAACCTGTTACGATTCCTGGTAGGCCAGTCTCGAAACCAAACAACAATGGTCTCTCTTCAACTCTCATACCTCCGTAATCACACAGCATACCACACCACAGCTCCGCCACGTTTCTGCCTGTAGTAAGACACTATCCCTGAGCCCGACTACAGCAGTACACGTCCCCGCCCGGACTGGGTTATCTGTGATCCCATCACAGATAGTTGCTCAACAAAAACCCCTTAGCTCTCCACGGCTGTCACACAACCATACTCTTCGAGCGTCTGCCCCAAACTGCCCCGCGTCAAACGTTCCTCCTCGGAAAATCGACGCTAATTAAAAATTAATGTGAACAGGGCCAATGAAAACCTAAAGCCCATGTCACGTGATGAATTAAATTCGCTCCTTATGCGTGAGAAGTAAGAGACCAAGAATGGTGGAAAGACAACAAGCTATCTATGGAAGGAAGAAAGAGATCAAAAATGGCGGAATAGGATGCCATCTATGAGAAGTAAGGGTAACTAACAATAAGAAATATGACAAGAATAAAGAAGAAAAAGAAAAGGAAAGAAAGAAACACAGTGTGCCGAAACTAAAACGGCACAGGTTAAAGAGGAGGGAGAGTGGAGGACAGCGAATATTTTTGTAACAAGGTCGCTTTCGGTAGCGTAGCTGGTATAGCGCTAGCCTTCTATGCTCGAAGCCGCGGGTTCGATCCCGGCCGAGGTTGATGTCATTTTGTGTTTAAATGCGACAGGCTCATGTCAGTAGATTTACTGGCAAGTAAAAGAACTCCCGCGGGACAAAATTCCGGCACATCGGCGACGCTGATATAATCTGTGCAGTTGCGAGCGTCGTTAAATAAAACATAATTTAAAATAATTTTTTGTAACAAGATGAAATAAACACGACAGGCCTCCTCCTGCAGAGCGAACATAGGCGACTATCAAACTTCGCCATACTCGACAAACTTTAACCGAACATAGCGCCTATAATGCACGACGCTGATACAGACCGTACCACTCTGTTTCAAAATATCAGACTTTAAATTTATACTGAATGAATAGATGGATGGATGGATGGATCGATGGATGGATGGATGGATGGATGGATGAATGAATGAATGAATGAATAAGCGTCAACAAGCCAACAAGTCAACAAATATTATTAACTATGCAGTGTCACAAAGCTACTACCCGTTTCTTCTCCTGTTACCGGTGGTGGCGTCTTCGTGAACTAACCATTACGTCATGCACTGTACAGTCGCTGTAGAAGAACAATCTATAAGTCTACGTATGATCTGTGTGTGTATCAGTGGGTCTTGTCTACAATTTATTGTGTTGCGTGTTTACAGTTTGTTCAGCCATCTTATACTGTATTATAGATTCTTTTAGTTATAACAGAAAATGTTGGTCTACTGTGCATTGAATGAAGTTTAATTTAATTATATTATAACCAAATCGATTATATAATTTATAATGTGAGTATGGAATTGTCACATAGAAAGTATGTGGAGCTGAGAGTGGAATGTTAATAAAATATGATAACTCTTCCAAAGAAGAAATCATTTCTCATTGTTTATAATTATCAAAGCAGGATGATAGTGTACAATGTACTGAAATTTTATAGAGATAAAGAAAAGAGCTGGTGTCATTCTTGGAGTTCCTTCGTTCACTTAATACTGTTATGCTTCATGCAATGCGAAAAATGCTACGAGTTTCCAGAATAATTTATTTATCTACTTTGACAATAATTTAGTTCGGTTTGTAATCCTATTTTTAAAGTAGCCTACTTATGTTTTGTTGAATTGAGTGCTGTGTAGAAAATATTTCCATAGATTCGAGCTTCATTTCAATTTGGATAAAAGTGACTAACTTTGATTTATTTTCAGTTTCTGCATTTTTTATGTTATAATCGAATGAATAGGTAATATCTATCGATGATAATAGTGCATTATGCAACGAGCCTATAATGGTAGTAATTAAGACACGAGTATGTTTATGAAACGAGCTCATAATGAAATGGAGATCATGAGTGTCTTTTCAACGTGTTCTCGAGTAGTGCAGGAGATGGCAAGCACGGATCATTTTTGTGTATACGCCATATTTATTGATTTTTTTTGCAGGGCTTTGGTTTGACAGTTTTAACCTCAAAGCAACGCACATTAAAACAATGGAAATGAACTCAGTTTATTAAAATATTAAAATTAACATGAACAGAATTTATTTTATTTTAAATACATATTGTTGATTGTACAGTTTGTGCACGTTATTTTGGATTACTTCATTCATGGCTTATGGGTTCTTGCGCATACGATATTCATCAATGTCGCTTATGCTTGGTTGGAAATCGATAGTTGGAATAACATAATGAGTAGCAGTACTGTCATTAAGGTACAGTTGCGTCACATGTAATGAACGTGTTATATGTAGTATGGTCGTATTATTTTTTCAATTGAAGTGTTCAGAGCCATAGTGGGCGAAAAGTCAATTATTAAAAACGGAGAAAGCAGCGGTTAAAGTTAAGTGAATACCATAGTTGAATGAAGACTGACCTATCATTTAGTTTTAATGTGTATACTTTATATTACTTGCTATATGTTTCCATTGAATTATGGTAATAACTTCATTTTATCCCTTTTTTCTATGGTTTTAGTAAATGGCGCTTGGCCCACTATGGTTCTGAACCCTTCAATTGTTAGTTAACTCTCTTAATAACAGTAATCTTCCAGTTGTTAAACTTAACAATGCACTAATCTCATATTCATCTGTCATAAAAAAATCTTGGATTCTTTCTCGAAAATAATCTAAATTGCAATTTTAAAGTTAAAGAAACAATAAAAAAATCTGTTCCTCCATTCACTGTTTGAGCCGTTTAAGAAACTTCTTGCCCAGCAACTAAAACTCATCCTAGTACAAACCCTAGTAATGCCGCACTTCGATTATTGTGACGTTCTGTTAAGTGACCTAAGTTCTGAACTGTCAGTCAAGTTACAGAGAGTTCAGAATATGTGCGTCAGATATGTGTGCAACATCCAACGATATGATCACATATCGCCGTCCTTCGCAAGTCGTCTTTCGTGGCTCCGACTTAAAGAACGTAGAACTTTACCCTCTTTATCTTCTGCACACCTCAACGCCAAATTACTTTTCGTCTCGTTTCTTTTATTTATACTCTAACCACGACGTAAATATTAGATCACTTATCTATACCTCTTCATAGAACATCTTATTATTCATCATCTTTTACAGTATCCTCCTCGCGACAATGGAATTCCTTATCACAAAGTATTAGGGGCTGCCAGACAATAAACATTTTTTAAAATAGCTTAAAGGATAACCTTCTTAAGAATTCACTCTAATTATACTGACTTAACGGTCACTGGTTATATGGTAACTTCTTTCTTTAGACATCATCCTGATAGCGCTGTATTTTCAAAATTGTCTCATAATAATGCATTTCTCTTTTCTAACATTATTTGTAATATATTAACATTCTATGTATTTTAGTTTAATTCTGCTACACAGTTTGTATTTCAATGTTTAATTAATAGTTCATAGTATTGTACTGTTTAATTCATAAGTAACTCTTGTATACACGTAACTTTTATCTAAATCAAATTGTTGTATTCTTTGTAGCTTGTAAGTTCATACATGTGTATGTACTTTTCGCTGGTTGAGTAGAATAGGAGGCCTTACGGCCTTAACTCTGCCAGTTAAAATAAACCTTTATTATTATTATTATTATTATTATTATTATTATTATTATTATTATTATTATTATTATTATATTGTACTCTATCAGATTATGAAAAGAAACTAATACTTGAGACAGTATTATTAGTTTAAATCTCTTTCAAAGATGTCCTTCCTTAGACAACTTATGAGTGTTTTGAAACATGAAAGAATTCATAACAAATAAATAAAATCGCTGATATTTCTCCGCATTAAAAATTCTTGACGTACTGAGTTTATTTGGAAAGCTTCATTCATTCCCTTAAAAAGTGTCTCAAGTCAGGAAGCTCTTAATGATGTAGAAGTTTGTATGCTCATACTTTGTTAGCTATTTTGTATTTTATGTTTCGAGAGAAATTTGATCACGAAAGTTACATACACTGAGTCTCTTGATATCAGCAGAGTTTTCAGACCTCTGTGATGAGTGAACAAGTTTATAATATCAAAGTTTCTCACTGTTACCGTAGTAGAACTTTTCAGAAAAAATAAAGTAACATATAACTTACACACAAAAAACTTTCAGACAGCTTATGACTTAAAAGATAAAGAAATGAATATATAGGGCGTTCTAAAATGAGCTTATGACGAACATACAAATAAGAAACTCTCATATAAGCGTCAAATGTGCAATTATTATCCATTGTTTATTGTTTGTAGGAAAAGTAAATTGTTAAGTATTTAAATAGTAAAAATAAGAAACACATCCTTAATTAGGGGGAATTTTTTTATTTAATTTTATTTTACTAGCTAGCTACCGTAAGAGCCAGGCTCGTGTACGATGTGGTCTTCGGCAATAATATAACATAAAATTTACAAGGACAATTTACTAAATATAGTAAGTAACTTCATTCAAACCAATAAATAACACACAAGAGCAAAAAAGAAGAATAAAGAGAAAAAGAGAGGAAAAGCACATTTAATATAAATTGACAATAAGACAAGCCAGTGATATTTAATAAATGCATGAATATAGCCGTCAGAAATAAAGAGTAAAAAATTACACACATTTGTTAATATTATATATCATGAATAATTTTATAAAACTCTTTTTTAAAAACTTCAATGTTAAAATACTTAAAATTTGGAAAATGTTTGTAATTTTATTATAAAATCTTAGGCCGAAACTAGTACCATGTTTAAGAGCTGCAGTTGTATGACATTTAAGCTCAATTAATGGGAAAGTAGACTTTTGTCTTCGAGTACGATATTCATGTCGATTAGATTTATGTTTTATTTGATTTCTGTGGTAGTAAGTTAGAAAAATATATTTATAAATTTCTTCAATAGTTAATACTTTAAAGTCCACATCTGTGAAGTAACGGTCAGCGCGTCTGGCCGCGAAACCAGGTGGCCCGGGTTCGATTCCCGGTTGGGGCAAGTTACCTGGTTGAGGTTTTTCCGTGGTTTTCCCTCAACCGAATATGAGCAAATGCTGAGTAACTTTCGGTGCTGGACCCCGGACTCATTTCACCGGCATTATCACCTTCATCTCATTCAGACACTAAATAACCTAAGATGTTGATAAAGCGTCGTAAAATTCTTTAAAATCTATATAAATTAAATTCGTTAGGTAGTCCATATTTTTGGTAAGACAAATTTTTATTAATCTTTTGTGTAAAAAAATTAATGGATTAAGTACAGATGATGCTACTCCATCCCAATTTATATGCCTAAAAATATTATTCTCAATACCTCCTTAGTGATAAAATTTCGAAGTATTATGAATTTATAAATTGTCTTTCTTATACTTGTACACATAGAATCAATTTATTTATCCCAACGTAAATGCTGATCTAAAATAATTCCTAAATATTTGACTTGTGTGTTAGATGTGGGCAATAACAATAATTATTTGTTAATTCATTACAGTTAATTCATTACTAATTCCTTACTAAATGATAATTATTTATAGGTGGAGGTAAACCTTTCGTTGTTAAAGAAAGTGGAATATAGGTACGGTAGTTTTACTAGTATTTAAGTAAAGTAGATTAGAGTCAAGCCAATTTTTCACTGAGTTAATTCCATTGTTTGCATTTAAATAAGTGTTACCCCAGTTTTCCCCATTAAATGTTAGTACATTATCATCTGCAAAAGAAAATATATTACCAGCATATTTCTTTAGATCAATTTTCAACAAATTATTATTAATATATATTATGAATAAGATTGGTCCTAATACTGTACCTTGTGGAATTCCAAGTCATAATCAAATAACTCGTTATTTTATTTTTAATTTCCGTGAAGAAACTGGAAACAGCCATCACGTTACTTACATATTATAGCTTTCTGCATATACAACTAAGAAGAATTAAGTCTACGCTCGTTGTCTGGTTATGTTACTTGGCTACATTCTGATTCTCACCTTTCCTACAAAGCAATGGTTATTGAAAATATTATTGAGGAAGACGGTATCTGTCAACACACTTCGTAAAATAAAACGTTTCATTGGAACAGAGACAGTAAAAGTAAGCACTGGCATAGACTTTTCTAGAGTCATTAATTCTGTCTTTTGCTGTAATGAGAGACGATATAAATGGACCTACATCTTTTCAATATTCACTTTCTTACTAGAGGAAGTTTTATGATGATATAAAAATATTATATTTCTAGTGTTTCGTGAAAATATACTGGGTGTTCAGTTCAAAATGTGTCATGGCTCGCTGTATGCCGTCATGTGGCTAGCTGATGAGCCTAGAGAATTCAATCTTCCTACACTTCCGCAGAGGTGTATAACCTAAGAGGCAGAGAAGTTGCCTAGCAAGTACGGCGTTCATTCTGAAGAGTACTTACCGATACGTACGGTAACGCCAGTAGTGGCAGGAATGTGAACTGTTTGGAAATACGTACTGTCGGGATATGGGGAGAGGGTTAAGACGATTACTTACGTATTTGTTGACATTAACTTCGACGGTCAACATGGACACGGAGCATTTGATTTGTGTAGTGGAATGTTACCGTACGCAACCGATGATAACAAATACCCTGCGTACGACTTGCCGGCGCAAAACACAGTTCGAAAGAGGTTATGGTAGCACACAGACCGTACAGACCGCCATCTGTTGCTACGATGTTCAAGTTATATCGTACACGTTCTCAAATTCAGATTGAAGAACGCCTTAAATAATAGGCAACTTCTGTAACATATAAGCTGAAACTCGCTTCAAATCTGTGACCCAACAACAGTGACGTCATGACACACTTTGAAATGGACACCCAGTAGTTTTCAGCATTTTTAATAGCGAAAAAGTTATTTTGGATATGACGGAACAATGCTTGTAATTTTCTTATTTCTAATTTTATGAAGAAACTATTTATACGAAAGTTGTAGGGTGTCAAAGAAGGAATATTTTAAACATGTTTCAAAGTACTATACTTTTCATTTATGAAGGGTGTGCCAATGTGTATTTTTTAACGGCATCATGCACTTATTTCCCCATTTTTTGGATTTTCCAGGCCTCAGTACGTAGAAAATCATATTTTTTGCCATTTACAAACTATTATTTTGTAAAAATTACCTCTTTTGATGACAGTGTACTGGATAAAGGACATTTTAATGCTTCATTACATCGATTTGAGGAGGCTTTGGATTAAACAATTGCAGACAAAAGCTAATGGAAACAAGTGAATGAAGCTAATAACAAATTGAATATATATATATTTTTTTTCTGAGCTATATAACGGGATTTCATTCATATTCGGTACATACGAATCAATTTATTAATTAAGTAGGCCTAAAATAATTTTGCTGAAATATTAATTAATTGGTATTTATTTGAAGTCAAAAACACACAATAGTGCTAGGCTTCCAGTATTGCCAGACGATTTTCTTAATGCCTTTTACACAACGTAGAATAATTTGAAAAATGACCACTTAGCGATGGAAAAAGCATTTGCCCAATACCATTTAATTATGATTATACAGTATTGTTTATACTGGCTGGCGAAGATAAAAGTAGTCCGCCTCCCGTTTGAATGCGAATGCGATATTTTGACTGCTTGAAATTCCATTATCGTATTATATCGTATCGTATCAAAACGAAATGAGTAAACAGCTACAACAATGGACAATTTTATGCAATAATCGATTTTTGGCATTCTTCCTGTCAGTATTTCATCAGTTACCAGTCGAATTACACGTGTCTGTTCGTATTCTGCAAAATGATTTACTGGATACAAGAAAGAGTGGAAATTGTGAAATCATATGTGAGAACAGGTTTGATTAACGGGTTAGGTACAGCTTACAGCAGTAAACTTTTTTGAAATATTCAACATTTTTTCCTTCATTACTGTATCGTGTACAGTAATGGAAACTGGTATGTGTAAAACACTGTTCTTCTGCTTACTTGCATATAAATAGCTTTTAAAGAACTCGCAGGTTCATTGCCGCCCTCATATAAGTCCGCCATCGATCCCTATCCTGTGCAATATTAATCCAGTCTCTGTCATCATATCCCACCTCCCTCAAATCAATTTTAATATTATCCTCCCATCTACTTCTCGGCCCCCCCAAATGACTTTTTCCCGCCGGTCTCCCAACTAACACTCTGTATGCATTTCTGGATTGGCCCATATTACTACATATTCTGCCCATCTCAAACGTCTGGATTTAATGTTCCTAATTATGCCAGGTGAAGAATACAATCCGTGCGGTTCTGCGTTGTGTAACTTTCTCCATTCTTCTGTCACTTCATCCCTCTTAGCCCCAAATATTTTCCTAAGAATCTTATTCTCAAACATCCTTAATCTCTGTTCTTCTCTCAAAGTGAGTCCAAGTTTCACAACCATATAGAACAACCGGTAATATAACTGTTTTATAAATTCTAACTTTCAGTTTATTTTTCACTGTCCTCCTGCTATATGAAAACAATAATCTTCTTCGTCTTCTTCTTGTTCTTCTTCTTCTTGTTCTTCTTCTTCTTGTTCTTGTTCTTGTTCTTCTTCTTCTTCTTCTTCTTCTTCTTCTTCTTCTTCCAGGGATTAAATCTTATTGGTTCGTTCCGGTTTCAATTATTAAAGCTGTTGTATCCATCTCTTTCGTGGACGTCCTTGGTCCCTTTTTCCTTCTCTCGGTCGATAGTTTAAACTTCTCCAAGCCATTCTATTAGTATCCATTCTACAGACATGTTCATACCATTGTCTCCTATATTCTTCTATTTTATCTGTAAGGCTAAATATGTTCAATTCTCTGCGAATATCTTCAATTCGTTTTTTTATCCATTAAAGTGTATCCCGCCACAAATCGCAAATATTTCATTTCTGCAGCTTCTATTCTTTTAATTGTTTGCTTATTTAAAGTCCATATATCTGAGCCATACAACATTGCAGGCACAGCCAACACTTTATACAATTTTAGTTGTTTCTTTTCTTACTTTCTTTCCCAATGTTCTCTTCAGGGTACCACATAAATACCGGAACTTCTGTAATTTACTGTTTATGTCTTTTCTCTGTTACATCGTAATGAAATACCTAGATAGTTGAAATCCTTTACTTGTTCTAATGTTCTTTCATTTAAAACTATTTTTGCTCTTTGTAATAAAAATTTGTTGACTTTTTCATGTACTCTTTTTTTTTATTTTATTGCTGAAACTCATGTTTACAATACCATGCTCTTTCAACTACATTCCTTAATAAATAATATATATTTTTTATTTTTTGTTAGAAGAAAATACTGATATTTGACCATTTTATAAAATGAATTTATTTTTTATCACACAATGTATAAAAGGTAGAGAAGTGATTTTGCATTATATTGTGACAGCTGCAACGGGGTTTGACAGGGCGCGCGGCAGACGAAACGCTGGTACGGGGAGCATCTCCATGCTGAAGGGCAGAGGGGGTGAATTACGTCAACGCGACGAGGGGAGAGTGCGCGCGCAGCTGCTACTCGCGGAGTGAAGGGGGGACGGACCCTCCCGAATCTTCTAGAGAAGTCCGTCCGAAGTGGAGATAGCCAGATAATTCGAGAGGACACCCGTAGAAATTTCTCGTAACTATGATTTTGCTATAAAAGAAGAAACGCGAGCGAACTTGGGCAGTTTCCAGTTGATTAGTCAGCCAGTCAGTGAGTAAGCCAGAGCAAGCAAGCCAGTCTTATGTACCGGAGTTCGGCTCGAGTGTGCGTCCGCAACTGTGTCAGCATCCGAAGGCCTGAGTTCGAGTGTAGTGGACCGCAGTTGGAGGGACCTGAGTTCGAGTACAGTGAACTGTCTCTGAAGGTCTGTGGTTCGAGATACTGTGAACTCGAGTGACTGAGCTAGAAGAACTGTGAACTGAGAACTGATAGTTCTGATTTGTAAATAGTGCTTTGTAAATATTAGTTAAGATTAACAGTTCATTGTTGTTCGTAATAGTCCAAGTAAATTGTCATTGCCGTCAGTGGAGTGCTATAACGAAGACTGGTTGAGTGAAAATCCTATTGTTGACGAGAGCGTTTAAGGTGAATTGTAGAAAGGAATTATTGTTGGAAGAATAAAATCCTATTGTTGAGTTGAAATAAATTCACAATATTGTAGATATGACATGCATAAATACACAACAAATTTCATCACAGAATGTTGGGAATTTTTTTCTGTTATGAGGGAAACGCTTTATCACTACACAGTGAACTGCCACCATTTAGAATTAAAAAAAAATATGTATATAAATATTTTTTAATCGTAAAAGTATTTTTATCATATAGTAGAAGGACAGTGTTTTACACATACTAATTTTCATTATTGTACCAGATACAGTAATGGAGGAAAAAATGTTGAATATCTCCAAAATTTTACTGCTGTAACTGTACCTAACCCCTTACGGTAACCCATGAAATTTTCATGGACAAGTTTCCGGATAGAAGACAACCGGCAAAGAGAGCAATACAGGGTCTGGTTAAAATGTGGCGCGCTGTGCAAAATGTATATCTGTGCAAGTGTATCTGAACATGATTAGACGTGCAGAGCTGTGTATTGATGCTGCAGGGAGCCATTTTCAACGTCTATAAAAGTGAGTCTTTTTCAGCACTTATGTATTTTTCTTCTGCATTTGCTCTATACTTATACGGGCTACTTTTATCTGCGCCACTATACAGTAGTGGCAAAAATAACCGGATCGACCCTTTTAACTGATTTCAGAGCCTTGTTCACTCCAGAGCACGATAGACTGGTAACTAAGACTTTCGTGGTTCGAATCCTGCCTGGGAAGAAAACTGTTTTTGTTCCTTATTCAAATTTATTCCCAATACATTTCGATTGCAGCGATATTTTAATACTTAATTAACTTATTATTTCCAGAACATGAATTTTACCAGCAATCGAAAAGTAATGGGAATAAATTTGAATAAGGAACAAAAAATCTGCTGGTTTGTAATTAAGGAAGTCGTCAAGCCAAGTTTGCAAAGCATATTCGGTATCAAAGGAGTTCCTTTAAAGATTGTTGGATAAAGAAAGGGAAAGGTGGAAATCTGAGGGCTCAAGTTCGGGAGAATATGATAATAATTTAATAATGTATTTATTTAATCTGGCAGAGCTAAGGCTAGTAGGCCTTCTCTTTTGCCCAGCCAGATTCTAATTCTAAATGGGAGGCGTGGAATTGTCTTCCAGCTAAGTTTCTGGATAGCTGCTTTCGTCATGTGATTAGAGTGAGGGGTGTGCATTATCGTGTTTCAGCAGTACTTGATGTAGTTTTCGCAGTAGTTCGTCTTCAGTTGCGGCCGTAAGGCTACTGAATTGTTGGAAATAAATATTAGGAGTGATGATTACGTTCCTGGGATGCAGTTCGTAGTATGCGCTTTCTTTATCCCACGAGCATTTCGTAACGCGAGTCTTAGTCATGATGCCTTAGACCACTACGGAGAAGGACAAGTTTTACTCAATTCTTAAACCTGATCATTTTGAAATGATGTCCGTTATAAGTATAAATTCTGACAAGGTGTAAAAGTCCTTTGTAGGTAGGATATAACTACCAAAGTATTACAAATCGTAAGAAATAGTAGGGAAACAATTGCAGTTACATTTCCATTTTGTAGGCTAAATATTGTCTGATTCATTTTCCGACGGAAAGCAATACTTCACTGACCCGAAACAGATGTTGCACATCAGTTGAATTAAAATTCTCTCACTGCTGTGAGTCGAATGCATTATTGTTTACATTTCATCGTTTTGCAGATGTATGAAAAAAATGGTGGGGAATGACAGCCAACGTTATTGGCATCGAAACAAGGCGTGTCGCTGTTATTCTTGCATTGATGTCGATGGACGTCAAATCCAACAGCTTTTGTGACATTTGAATAGAATTATGAAATTCACTTTGAGAGAGGAACAGAGGTTAAGAATATTCCATAAACTTGTAAGGTGCTTAAGAAAATATTTGGAACTAAGAGGGATGAAGTTACAGGAGAATGGAGAAAGTTACAGAACGCAGAACTGCACGCATTGTATTCTTCACCTGACATAATTAGGAACATTAAATTCAGACGTCTGAGATTGGCAGGACATGTAGCACGTATGGGTAAATCCAAGGTGTTAGTTGGAAGATCTGAGAAGAAAAGACCTTTGGGAAGAGCAAGACGTAGATGGGAGGATAATATTAAAATGGATTTGAGGTAGGTGAGATATGTGGTAGGGACTTTTTTTTATTTTAGTAGGTTATTTTACGACGCATTATCAAAATCTAGGTTATTTAGCGTCTGAATGAGATGAAGGTGATAATGCCGGTGAAATGAGTCCGGGGTCCAGCACCGAAAGTTACCCAGCATTTGCTCATATTGGGTTGAGGGAAAACCCCGGAATAGACCTCAACGAGGTAACTTGCCCCGACCGGGAATCGAGCCCGGGCCACCTGGTTTCGCGGCCAGACGCGCTAACTGTTACTCCACAGGTGTGGATGTTAGGGACTGGATTGATCTTTCTGAGGATAGGGATTGATGGCGTGCTTATGTGATATTTGGAGCTAAGAAGGATGAAGTTTCAGGAGAATGGAGAAAGTTACATAACGCAGAACTGCACGCATTGTATTCTTCACCTGACATAATTAGGAACATTAAATCCAGACGTCTGAGATATGTAGGACATGTAGCACGTATAGTTGAATCCAGGGTGTTAGTTGGAAGATCTGAGGGGAAAAGACCTTTGGGAAGACCAAGACGTAGATGGGAGGATAATAATAAAAGGGATTTGAGGGAGGTGGGATATGATGGTAGGGACTGGATTAATCTTTCTGAGGATAGGGACTGATGGCGGGCTTATGTGAGGGCGGTAATGAACCTCCGGGTTCCTTAAAATCCATTAGTAAGTAAGTAAAGAAACGAAGTAGGCTACATCAAACCTATAATTGTATGAGAATTTTATTTCTGTTAATAAGTAAAGTGCTTTATTATCACTGGAAGTTGATAAATGTTGCTTTTGGTCAAAAGTGACGTTTCGAGCCATTTGTACAGCATACAATGATGATATGTCTGTTTATGTTTACATCTACACCTAAAATTTCGTAAAATTCGATTAAATAGGCTATAGCTTATTTATGTCGAGAGTGTGGGCAATATTGGGAATGGAGTACTTGAAAAGTGGAAAAAATTATATATTGTTATAAATACATAGTTAATTTGGCTATTTTTTTAAATTTTTTTAGTTACAATAATTTTTTGTACAGGTTAAAATTCTATGGTGTTTGGCTAGAACATGATAACTCTAATGGCTATTACACTTACCAGTAGGCTACTGAGAAGCTATAGAAAAGCTTGAGCATGTGTTTATAATTAAACAGTGCCCTAACCTATGTTATTTTCGTTCACCTATGAAGGAACATTTAGTAGGAATGAAGCGTATAACTGTCACGATCACAGTAATCATCAATGGGCCAAAGAAAATCCTCACGCAGCTTTGAACGCAAGACATCAGCAACAGTTCAGCATTATTGTATGTGTGAATATAATTGGTGACGGATTGATCGGATCTTTGATTTTGCCTGGAAATTTGACAATTGTGTCATAATGTGATTTTTTACTGAACTTTTAAATAGTTTGCTGCGAGAAGTTTTACTAAATTTAATTGCATGACGTAGCACCGACCCATTATAATTACAGTATTGTAGGCCGAACATTTAAATGATTTCCTGGGAGAAGTTCCGCTACATTTATTTACGTCACGAAGCATTAAGTAGGGTAAAGTTGCCTAATTTCGTGATACTCCTAATTCCCTGATACTTTTTTTCACTGAATTTCACGGGATTGGCTATCTTGCTAGGAAGTTCACCGATGTCTCAAAAGTAGGTGAAAGATACAATCTTTCTAGAAAGATGTCTAGCGCTATGGTCGAACGGCAAAGCTTTGACTGATATTAAATTTTAAAAAAGTATCACGGGATTAGGGGTATCACGGAAATAGGCAACTTTACCCTACTTTTCATATTGCTGCTAGAAACGCTCTAAGTCAGCTTTTCCGAAGAAAATGGGTAGGTCATCTTAGTCTGCTCATTCATCTTACTTCATCTCACTGCATTTTTGTTCATGGGACCATTTAAAGGTTATATTTATTCCAGATAAAAATTATTGACAGCATTGCAATTTTTTTCACCACATTTTGAAGAAAAAGTTCTCAAGATAAACACATTTCAAGACGTAAGATTACTCATGATGATACTTTCATAAGCTTGTATTAGAGACAAAGGTGGCTATTTTCAACATATGTAGAAATACATGAACTTTTTTTTAACGAAATAGTAACTGAAAGTTCCGAGCCGTAGTGTCGTGGTCTAAAGCACTCTGTCTACTGCTCGCGTTACGGAATGCACGCTGGTTCGAATCCTTATGGGGGAAGAAATTTTCTGATGAAATTTCGGTCAGTGTACGGAATCGGTGCCCACCCAGCATCGTGATGCACTTGAGGGGCTATGATAAGTAGCGAAATCCGGTTGCGAAAGCCAGCTATAACGGCTGGGGGGATCATCATGCTAGCTACACGATACCTCCATTCTGGTTGGATGATCGTCCACCTCTGTTTCGGCATGTGAACGTGAGATCAGTAGCCGGCTGGTCAGTCTACGCCCTTTAAGGGCTGTAGCGCCACGGAAAAGAAAAAAACTAACTGAAAGACAGAAACGAAATAAAATAACTTACATGTTTACATGACCTTTCTTCTTGTTTATAAGTTCTCTATTCAGCAGAGGTTTTTCAAGAATTAAGATTTACTTCGTAATATAAAGCAAAAGAAGACATCAACTGAAGTCATCTTAGCGCGGGCTTCTGGTGCATGATCAGCGAACTAACGTTTTTCATATTCATAAACCAGTGTTAGCGATATGATATGATATGAATCCTGTACAATTAACCAGTCAATACCCGGGGCTAGTTTAGCACGCTCGTATCGCGGGCTAGCGAAATGTCTATGAATAGCACCCAAAGAAATGAGAGGAGGCCTTCAGAATTTATTAAGATTTCAGAACTCTTAAGAGGAATAGGGTCCACACCTGTGGATTAACGGTCAGCGCGTCTGGCCGCGAAACCAGGTGGCCCGGGTTCGAATCCCGGTCGGGGCAAGTTACCTGGTTGAGTTTTTTCCGGGGTTTTCCCTCAACCCAACACGAGCAAGTGCTGGGTAACTTCCGGTGCTGGACCCCGGACTCATTTCACCGGCATTATCACCTTCATTTCATTCAGACGCTAAATAACCTGAGATGTTGATACAGCGTCGTAAAATAACCCAATAAAGAAAAGAGGAATAGGATAGCCCTATTTGCTGGAAGATTGATGAAATGTCGCGATTTCATAGTGTAACTTGAAGTACTCCAATAAAAAATCGTTTATCTCATCTTTGCTTGTGATTACAGTGGGTCTAGCTAGAGTGAACCCGCACAGAATCTGAACTTCATCATTCCTTGGCTGATATGCAGTTTGTTTCCTGAAAAATATATTATGGTTCATTAGTTTACTAATTTACAAGAAAAACTGGAGAAATTATAAATAAATTACCAAGGGAAAGCTCATAAAGAATCCGTTATTAGCTTGAAATATCGGGGATTTGAATTTGGTTCTTCAGTGTGTAAAGCTGACTTCTATTAACTTGATTGACGATGAGTCGTAATTTATACAGACTTCGTAAAAAAAAGTTACATCTCACAAGAACAATACGTGCAAACGCCTGTTAGTTTGTTGTTCGTGTTGTACAGAGCTGTCTGAGAAGTTGCAGCAACAGCAAGGGGCTTCAAACATTTCAAGCCTTGGTATCAAGAGGCGAGCTGCAAGCAGATTCGGGGGAAAAAATCATTTGAATACTTTTCGAATATGTAAGAGAATACGTAAAAGTTATCTTTATTGTTAATCAGCAAGACCCACAAAGTAGCGGGAAGTAAGATTCCTGAATTTGCATAAATCGGCATTAGTACTAGTAGGGATGTCAATTCTACGTCTTAACATTCTTTTACCCCAAGTAAAATTACCTGATACTCGTTTATCATAGAGGCTGGATGGACCCAGCAGCCGAAAATATAGATTAATTGGAAAAACCCATGACCCTATTGCGACTTTAGGCTTTGTAGTGCAGCGTTTGAAAAACTACGCTACCGCTTCCTGAATAATGTCTATAACATATAATTTCTTTCTATTAATGACAATAACCAGAGCCTTCTTTAGTTACAAGCCGGGGCCATACGTCGGCAACACTGTAATTAACTGTCACCCGGAGGCTGACCGTACAGTACACGTGTTTGTGCTAATGCCGATTTTCAATGTAAATTAATGTTACAATATAAGTGTGTGTCGATGGAATTAGGTTTGCGGTCGTACCAAACGTTAATTGTTGATGTATTATAAACTAAATGCGTGTTGGTGATAAAAAAAAACAAGACAATAAATGAAAATAAAATGGTTGCAATCTTTGGGAATTTTTACGGTTATGGATGACAAAGTAATTGACTATTCTATTAAATATTAAATATTGTATAACCACATTTTTATATTCTTATTTGTGGTTTGTGTGTATCAGAATTCTAGTCAAATTGTTGGGCCTCGCCTGCTATATCAATAAAGTTACGCCGTTGGTTTTAAAAGTCATTGTAAACAGCTGTTTTAGATCCCATAAATGTTGCAGTTTTGTTGAAGATTCGGAATGCCTGAGATACGTCAGAACTATCTATAATTTGTAGATGCATATAATCACTTTGTTGGTTTGGTCAATGTTACTTATGTCCCGCCCACTATAGAAATATAGGCCAATTTTACACATATTTAGTATAACTTGTTGCTTCTTTGACAGGTTAGGTTTGGTTAGTTTAGGTTTTTGTTATAGCCTACCTTGCATATACGATTATAGCGCAACATTGGCAGTGATAAAAGTGAAATATTCGTTCAGTGGGCGTTGGATACTCTACAGTCACCCGCTTGGCATTTACAGGATTTAAAGTCCACTGAGTTTACGCTAATTGATACATACATGTACTTAATAGATAATGTTGCGTTTTGTTACGTATTATGTTGAAGGGATGTGTTTTCATTTTTTCATAGATTGTTTTACTTGGCTTAACTGTATTTACATCCTCATACTGTTATTATAATAGGAATGTCAATAGTTTCTTCTGTTTACATTTTATTTTAGGCCTATTTGCATAATTCACATTCTTAGCTTGTTTTCTGTAGTTATATTTATTTAAAATTATATTTTAAAAAGTTGATAACAAATAATTTAGGATAACAGTATTGTTATGGTGACTGGCCAGGTTCAAACTAAAACTGGCTTCCTGGACATCTGAAATATTTATAGAAAAGCACGACATAATCACATGAAATTAAAATGCATATGATACCCTACAACTTTCATGTCAGAGGTGAAACAACATTAAGCGGCAAAACATTGTCAATTTACTAGCCACATAATGGTTAATTGATTGGAATAGGGTATTGCGAAAGTACGTCATTATTTTATTTATTTTTGGTACAAGTAACATTTCTTTAAGTATTTATTTATTTTCCCTTGTACCATCAATAAAAAAACAAGTATGTTTTTATTTTTATTTTTTTTTAATTATAAGTGTAGTTGCTACGACACATAGGCACACATTACTTTCTAGGCATCTGAAATATTTGTAGAAAACACGATAGATAATCGCATAAGATATTATTAAAATATATCCTAAACCTTTCACAGATGAAACACCATTAAGCCGCAAAACATTGTCAATTTGCTAGCCACAAATTTGTTAACTGAATGGAACTTAAGAATACTGCGTAGGAACTTACGTCTTTATTGCATTATTGATTTTATTATTTTCGGTGCAAGGAATATCTTTTTTATTTATTTATTTACCTTCGTACTATCAATAAAAACATGTTTTTTTTTGTAATTATTTTAAGTGGCAGCCTTTGTATGTAAGTAGCCTACTTACGCCGTATTCTGAAGTCTAGCTAATTGATTGCAATAAAACACTATTTTCGAACCCGTAATAATTTACATCACTATCTGAATCTTGATCTTACCTTTGTGCATGAAGTAATATTGAAAAAATACGCGTTACGTATAACGAAAGCAATGAGCAAACACAATATCACTCTGAAATCTCCCGCCTCCACTCTGCGTTGCCAAACCTACCCATGCCCCGGCTTGTAACTAAATAAGGCTCTGCAATAACATATATGAATGGTGAATTTGCAAAACTACTTAAGTCCACATTTTGGCGGTTCTGAGTTGAGAGCATGATTATGTTACTGTGTGCAAGGGGCATTGTCTAGTAGCAGAATGACTTTAATCTACGACTTTTGTATAGTTTTTCTTAGCAGCAGAGTATTTGGTTAAGGGGTAAAACGCCTTTATTCCTGGACTTAAGTTGTTTTGCCTGTCAAGTACTGAAGAAACTTACATAATATGTAATTTTAATCATACAATCAGCTGACAAAATATTTTTTGTCTGTTGTCATTGGTAATTCTTTAGTTGAGAAAATTTAATAGGGACGTTTGAAGAACAGAGCATGAAAATTAAAAGCAATATGCTCAATAATCGTGCTAAACTTGTAGCGAAGTAAAAAGTATTGCAAAATGGAGCCAAGTTAAGCATCGAGAGAGAGAGAGGATTTTCTCGCTGACACATTTAACTACATGAAAAATGTATGCTTGCCTAAACACCAGTTCAGGATATGTACTACTATAGCCAGCTTACCGTCCCAGCTTTCTCTGTGCACAACATTAAAACTAGTGAAATGTCCTTTTGTGTCTACCATGAGGGACAGGCCAAGAAAAGTCTTAATTTTCTCCTGCACACTACTTCAATAACTGTATCCCATCCAGTATACTAAGAACTGTGGTTGTTTTGCGACAGTTGTCCGGGACAAAATAAGAACAACACACTAATCAAATTCTTAATGGCAATAAGTGCTCAGAAACATTTCTTCTACATCATACTTTTCTCCAGCAGAGGTCTGTGCTCTTGTGATTAACAGATTGTTCAAAATAATGTTGTTCAACAATTGCAATAAGGTTATTTCATGATTTTGGTATAAATACATTTACTTAAACATGTTTATGTGTCAGTAACCTAATAATTATGATGCAAGATTAAGTTAATTTTCAGAACAACTTAAGTCCTGAAGATAATTAAATTTTTTACGACTTGAAGAAGAGTACGAAAGTATGAATTTTTATACTAAAACTATTTCTCTTACATATAAAAAATTACATTGTAACAACTATGGTTCAGCGAGGCCAAATACAGTTTTTTTTAATTTTCTCAAAACTACTTCTAAGGACTTAAGTCGTTTTGCAAATTCACCATTCAATATACTGTAGGTACGTTAAAAGAAAACCACAATATTTCAAGTCACACAGAGTTTGTGTGCACTCGATGTGGGTCTCTGGCATCTTGTCAGCCCACTCGAGTTGTGTGGATATGAGGGGCAAAATTGGGACGGTGTAGGGTGGAGTTTCTGGGTAGCTCAGTTGGTAGAGCGTTGGTACGTTGAACCAGAGGTCCCGAGATCGATACCCGGCCCCGGAATAATTTTTCTCTTGAAATTATTCATTGTAATACATTGTTGAAACAATAAACGTCCTTAATCGCTACTGATTTTGTAGGTTATACACGATATTCAAATAAAATTATCAACAAGCTGGGAGGAGTTAGAAAAGATAAATATGTTTTAACCTTTGTAAATATTTATTTCGGAATTAGTCTCCGTGAACTAAGGATATCAATAAAAATATTATCAGTTAACAGTTAATCTCTGGAAGCCTTATTAAAACTAAATGGGGTGACTGCACCATTAGTCAGCCTGTTAACAGTACTGTAATACACTAGAGTAGTTTCTGATAAGAAAACCATTTAACATTATTTACTTTATTAATCACCAGGGAAAGGATTTATATGTAAATACATATTTACTTATAAAGCTAATATAATTTATATTTTGCATTATCTTTATGTTTCACAATGTGTAGGGTTGAAAAATCCTACTTTTATTTTCCATATTTTTCCATATTTTAGAGTTTAGTACATATTTTCGTTAATTTCCATATATTTTCCATATTTCATATAAAACAGTCCATATTATATTAGGTTTAACAATAAAACAAAACAAAATTCCATTAACTTTTAAAAATACATTTCAACAATAGAGATTTAAACACATGTTCAGTAATCCCTTTAACATCAGAGTTATTTGAAAATTAGCAGTCCTATCAACAATGGGAAAGTAAGTTACAAAACTGTATTAATTTAATTTAAAATTTTTAACAGACTTCAGTTGTGCAGCTCAACAGTTAAATGCCAGTCAGAGTACACATAGGTTCAGTTTTGTAAATCATACTATAAAGACGGTAAATATGCCAAAAGTACGTCATTCAGTCAATTTAAAATCAAAACTAACAAGTTACATTTCAGAATTTAAAGAAGATGGTTTATCAACTGACAATAAAATATTATTTTGTAATTTGTGTCAGTGTGCAGTATCATCTACACAAAAGTTCCTGGTGCAACAACACATTACAACTAGTAAACATCAGGCCAACAAACAACTAAATTCCAAGCAGAGACAATTGTTTTTAACACAACCAACAACATCGAATGTAAGATCTGAGTTTAACATCGACCTGTGCCGTTCTCTCATCTCTGCTGATATTCCTCTCTACAAACTAAAGAATAAGGTCTTCAGGGAATTCCTTGAAAAATATACTCAACATACAATCCCGGATGAGTCAACACTTAGGAAGACGTATGCTCCATCCATCTACGATGAGACAATACAGAAGATAAGAGATGAAATTAAAGATAGTTCAATTTGGGTTTCCATTGATGAGACTCCCGACAAAGAAGGTAGACTTGTTGGTAATGTAGTTATCGGTTTGTTAAGTGAACAATATTCTGAAGGAATTCTTTTACATTGTGATGTTCTAGAAAAGTGCAATAACAAAACTATAGTTAAACTGTTCAACGAAGCTATGGGTATCCTGTGGCCAAAGGGTATTATGTACGATAATGTGTTATTCTTTATTAGCGATGCTGCCCCTTATATGGTCAAAGCTGGACAAGCATTATCTGTTGTATATCCTAAATTGACTCATTTTACTTGTGTGGCGCATGCATTTCATCGTGTGGCAGAAGTGGTCAGAGACAATTTCCCTAAAGTAGATTTGTTGATTTCATCAGTGAAAAAAGTATTTCTCAAAGCTCCCAGTAGAGTTAACGTGTTGAAAGAAATGTACCCTGAAATTCCATTGCCACCAAAGCCAATTTTAACTAGATGGGGTACATGGCTAGAAGCAGTTGAATATTATGCCGAACATATAGACTCTATTAACAATGTTCTCCTTGCATTGGACTCTGAAGATGCAGTCTCAATTGATACTGCGAAAACAGTTACCTGTGACATAAGTGTGAAGAATGACTTAGCTCACATTCAGCATACATTTTCATGCATCATAAAAACGCTCAAAAGTCTCCAAAATAGGCACCTTTCACTATCTGAAAGTTTTGAAATTATAAATAGTACTGTGGAACAACTGAATCGTGGTAGAGGTAAAGTTGCAGATGCAGTAAGAGCTAAGGTGGACACTGTACTTTCAAAAAACCCTGGATATGAAGAACTACAAAAGGTTGTTGCTGTGATGAGTGGTGAATCAACAGTGAAGATTAACTTGGACTTATCCCCAGCAGACATTGTGAAATTGAATTATGTACCAGTTACTTCTTGTGACGTCGAACGCTCTTTTAGTCAGTATAAATCTATCCTCAGAGACAATAGAAGAAGATTCACTTTTCAGCACTTGAAAGAAATGTTTGTAACCTATTGTTATGGTAACAGACAATAAAAATTGTGTTTTGTTGAAACTACATTGGAAGATAAGGTACGTCCATTATATTTTTTGTTTAGTTTGATTAAAATGTACCAATATTTAACGTACATAGTCATTTTTTTATAATTTTAAGTCCATATTTAATTCCATGTTTTGGTAAAAATCCATATTTAATTCCATATTTTGGTAAAAATAACTACATATATATTTACATATTTCATATATTTTTAGTCCATATAAATCCGTTCCCTGTTAATCACCATTACAAACAAATAGTCTAGTTTTGAAATTTCACATAACATAACATTATAACTACACTTTTTGGATTAAAAATTATACATTTTCCTAGTAGTAACAAATTCTCCAGTATTCGGCCACATAAATCCAGTGTCCAGCCAGTATGAAACCAGTACTCAGCCTCTAAACCAAATTTAGGTTAAATTCAATTTTACTGTTAGAATATAATAAAATAAACATTATACATGTACTTTCATTATACAGTATTAAAAAAAAATTAGAAGGAATTAAAGAAGGCATTTCTGAGCTAGACACCATTGAAATAATACTTATTACTAGACTTCGTGGAATTGCCACGAGAATCGTAAGGTTTACTACGCACGCGGTATAGACTGTATGAGAAGGGGACGTGCGACCGATGGAGTATGCCTCTGATGTAAACACTGAGCAGTATACTGCGGTTACAATAAAACCTGTATCCTGCATTCAAGAAATAGAATGAATGATTATTGAAGTAGGTAATGTCTAAACATGTAATACACAATTATTTTATAGTGAGATATATTAATTCTTAAAATTTAATGTAATATACTCACATCATCCTTGAATATATGCAGTGAAGAGTTACGTACATTTTGAGCGACTGCAAAGTGAACCTCCTCCGATGGCCACTCAAACAGTTTTTATATTGGGAAAATGTACATTCAACATCACACGATGTAATAGGTGCATATTTGAAGAACGGAAAGTCACTACTTTTTAGTACACCAATTTTAGACGTTTTGTCTTGACCTGATGGTACATCATTTATAACACGAAGTTGTAAATAGGCAGAATTTTTAGCAATAATGTTTCTCAACTAACATTTCACTTTTTCTCAAATTAGTGAATTGTTATTTTGGATAACGGTTTGTGATACTTTGTACACTATATTAAGGGCTTCTGAGAGTTGTAGTTTAGACGATTCTAATAGGATAATGCTTTTGGACACGATTTTAAAATTAGAATCAATGAACATAATATCTTCCAATAACTGTTCAGAAGGCAATGATTTTACAGCTGCAACAACGGAACTGTCTGCACTGTACAATGCAACAATTACCTCCATTATTTTTCCGTAATATATTGCATAATAATTATCAGCATCCAACCACGTTTTCCAACGGGTCAAGACTGGCTGCGGGGGTAAGGGTATTCCAGGGGCAATTGTTTGGAACAGCAACACTCTCATTGTGGTATGTTTGATTGAATTCTTGTCTGCACTGAACAAATGTTAAGCTTCGACTATTCCAACCACAGTAATGCAAAAACAGGTGCTTACATAGGTATACATTAGCTTTAGCTGCTCTATCTATTTGGACCGGTCCAACTATTAACATGAACTGCTTATACTACGAGACCGGGAGGTCGCTCACCTCTTCTATACTACCGTACATCGGCAACCTGATTGCATGCTGCGTGTGGCAATTCAACGAAGTCTACTTATTACACAAAAAAATCGCAAAATTGACAGTGAAATTCTTTACCCGCTGCAATATCATATGGCAATGCATTAAGCTCAGTACATTTGAGATGAAACCAGTTTGAACAATTATCACACCCAATATTTTTCAAATGTTCATCTTCAACATCACTAATGAGTTCATCATTACAAGCAACACTCACATGTCTTAAATAATTGTTCTCTTCCTGACCATCATCTGAATCAGAATTTTTATCTAAGCTGAATGTGATTTCCTTTTTTTGCCTTTGCTACTTTTCATAAGAGATTTCCGATTCTCTCTCTCTCCTCTTTTCTCTGTTGTTTTAGTTTTGTTTCCTCGATTTTGGCAAAGTTCTTTTTATGGAATAACTCACGCCATGCTGCTGATGAGATAGCCCTTGGAACTCTCTCTTTAACAGTTCGTTGCTTTTGTGAACTTGATAAGAGACCTGGCCAGAACAGATGCTCTTCAAAATTTTGTGGTGTAGACTTCTTAATAAAAGCAGTATTTATTTCTGACAACATGGGGTAATTCCCAGTTTCCTTTGGATATTTTTGCTGTGAAACACCAACACAAGTTACTGCACTCTGGCCTATAAGTACATTATTTTCTATGGCGTTGCCTTCATCTACAATTCTACCTGAACTATGTGGTTCTATACTTGAAGATACGTTAGAGCCCAATACTAATTCTATTGAAACTTCACTTCTAGGAATTTCTGTTTCTGCCAGTAAGAGACCATTATTTTCAATGTTGTAAATTCCAGGTTTAATGTCAGCACTCAATTCACAACGTTCAACCTCCATTGGAGCCAGATGCAGTGGTTCACTGTTACTCCTAGCATCTTCATCTGGTAATTGCGGCATTGAGCTGTTGCAGGGGGAAATGAAGAAAGTTGAGCATTATGAATCTCCTCTAGCACTATATCTACATTCACACCCCTTTCAGAAAGCTGATTTCTGATTGAATTGACTACAAGCACAGAAGACTTAAAGCAATGCTCCTATAGTTGTGTCGGGGGCTCTAGAAAGCTGACATTGGCAATCGTTTCCAGTGTGTTTTGTTTACATTTTGTATAGTCCACAGCATTTGGGTTGAATGGAAAAATTCCACATTTACGAAAACCATTTTCTATCGCACTAGTAAAAGTAGTATTTTCCAAAACTTTAGACAACACTGGACAGAAGGTAGCTTTTGTCAATACTGAATTTATATTTTCAGGGCGAATTTGCTACTCTCGAACCGTCTTCTTCCACTCTGACTTCAGCGGTTTAAAAACGCTCAAGTCTGCTGGTTGCATCATGTCCGTTGTGTTAGATGGTAAAACATATAAGATGATACCATTCTGGTCACAAAACTCGCTGAGTTCCATCGTTAGATGGGTCCGATGGCCATCTACCAACAAAAAAAAAACTGGTTTATTTATGTTATTTTCAGCAATCTATGTGTTGATCCCATTTGCGATATATTCATAAAAAATATAGCTTTTCATCCACCCAGAATTGAACCGTCCAAGATACCATCCTGGCGGCATACTTTCAACAACATCCCTCGGTGGTCGCACATAAAGGAAAACAACCATTGGTGCAATTGTTTTACCAGTTGCAGTGAAAACCAGCAAGACTGTAATGGTTTCCTTCGAATTTCCTAATTGGATTTCATATACATTTTTCCATCCCTTAGGTGCAATTACCTTGCCAGTTTTAGGGCACATGCTGAAGCTCGTTTCATCTCCATTCATAATTCTATCCGGATCTGACAGAATAGCTTCAGAGTTAATGGCTTTCAGATGTTCCTCAAGATCTCGAAACCATTTACATATCATTTCTTCTGTTACAATGGCTCGTCCTTTCGTCAAGCCGTCGGGAATACGATGTGTAAGAATTTTATGTCGCCGACAAAAAGATGCATACCACTTCTTAACAGGCCGTCTATCTGTAAACGGATTCTTTCGATTGTCTGCTTTGACAATACACTGGACGGTGTTTAACAAATCATCCTTTTTTCTAGCAAAGCCACATTTTCTGAGCTGAATCAGCCAATCCACCAATTTAATTTCCTCTTCATTAGTTAATATGGTGGGAGGTTCCATTTTCCTTGGCCCTTCTGGAACCCGTCCATATAGTCTCTCTTGCAATGTCCCTCTTGGGACACCATGCCGACGACTAGCTTCTCTGATATTTAAATTATTACGCCGAATCTCAAGCAAAGCTTCCACTAATGTCCTCTCTTCATATTGGTGAATTGGCCGTTTCACTCTTTTAGTCGAAGCGATTTTTATTTATATCTGTAAACTGTATATTTAGGGAGAAAGTTAGTAAGTAACTTCTCATGAGTTCTACAATATTGCCTTTATTATTATTACATTATTTTATTTAGATTTTAATATTTGAAATGGTGGCTGACTATAGGTTAATCAAGGTACCAATAGTCAGCCTCTATCTTCTTACTAGGCTGACTACTGGGCTTTGTGTACTTAAACCAACATGCCATGATCTGACATTAAAGGCCAGACTCTAAGGTTGCAGATGACAGAAAATGGTCTTTAAACTCAGTGTGAGCCCTAATTCCAATAGTCAGCCGCCTAGGCTGACTACTGGCTTCTATATCTTACTTAAGTCTCCTATAGTCAGCTCCATTGAAATACTTAACCTAACATTTTTGAAACACAAATTCAGTGCGCATTTAACTATTCTAGAATATTTCAAGTCACTCAATCACTGTTTTAAGTGGCTCTGACTTATAATAACGAAATACTGACCTTATAAAAATGAAAGTGCACGTTGTTCAACGGACAAGAATATCACCTTATAACAACATGGTACTCTCCACAACATGTTTAGAGGCTAACTTCTGCTTTACATTTCTCACATCAGAGGTCACTATAGGTTGGAAGGCAGGACAAAGAATGGCAGAGTACTGGTGAGCCAACACAATATGTACATATTCTTTGATGTACTTATTTTTTTCATAATTATGCCAGGATGGCTGGCTGATGGGAGGTGGCTGATAATAATAGGGTAAAATACTCTACTAAACGAACATTCTGATCTGCGACTCTAATATAGTTAACCTTAATCTCTATTATTTTTAATATTATACACGAATATTGATCTAAAACAGATTAACATAATTTATTTCGCTGCTTTGACACTCTGTATTTCAGATATAATGAAGATTGCTTAAGTGACCGTTATGTGCGAGTTCGCTTATGTATGAAATTAGTACTGAGGTGTATGCAGTGGACACGTGGAAATTTTTATACACGTTCTTATAGGGATAGATGATCAACACTGTTAACATGGTAACAAGAGTATTATGTGAAGCAGGAAGCTCCGCCATGTTTGTTTTTATGGCTCAATGATGCATGAAGGCAGATAACAGAGCTTCTTTCATCGGTTGTCAGAGAGCGTGTATATTGAATATTTTGGTTCCGTTTTAAAGGTTTATAAAGTCTGAGTTCATGCTATTTATACAGGGACATCATTTTATTTTTACTTCAATTTTTATTGTACCTGAGTTTTTTAATGTAGGCCCTACTTCACTCCCACCCCCTCTACTAGTAAACTTCCTACCGTTCTACACACATAACCAAGCGTATACAGTCAAAGTCGCCTTACGGTCATAGTAAACACAAACAGTACTGAGTTAGTGAGTATAGTACGTTCCAGAAATATGTTCGCTTTCACTATTGAATTATATTCTCGCATAGGTACTGTCGTCCGTTTGCCTATGTCGCAACCCGGTTCCCCCACCCGGTTCTGCTCGCCCCTCTTTAAAGACTAGTGGCTGGGCTGTCTTAGCTCTTTCCTGAAAACATTAATTTCTGTAAGGACGTCTACATAATATTATACAACCGTTTAAAATAACTTAAATAAAAGGACCTCGCTAAGTAATTAACTGTCACTTGATTTCCCCCCTTTCTACGACCCTGCGACAAAACCACTTGGATGGACAGTAGATAGCATCTCTGAGTAACTTTATCTTTTAGAATCGGGCAAAAGGGAAGATTGAATTTACAGGACTTAAGGTAGTGTTTTATAGAGTAGGTACAGAATTATTTCAACATGAGTTACTAGTACGAAGGACGAAACTGGTAATTGGAATTAGGTACAATAGTCTATAGTACAATAATATGCAAAAAAAAAAATAAAGCCTGTATCGAAATGAACGACCACAATTTTCAAAATTGTGTTTAAATATCCATATTATGATTATTTTTCAATTTAACTTCATTCTCTATATTGTACGCCAATGTGCTGTAGATAGTATAATGTACACTACATAACGAATACGTCCGAATGGATAGCTCAGTTCGTGAATAAAGACACTTATTGTTAATACAGTACTTTATTTTGATTAAAGAAAGACCTAATGAAAATTATGAAACTCAAAATCGCGATATTGCTACTTTACGTAAGTGGATGAACTACTTTTCTTCCCTCCTATATCTAGTAAAGTGATTTGTTTGTATTTTACGCCAGTATCATCGAACTCCAGTCGTCGAAAGGGGGTAGCAAACGCAGTTTCCGGCATAGCCAGGTTAATATTAGAAATGTCAGTAAAAATAAAATGATGTCCCTATATAATAATACTTAAAGAATACTTTTACTGAATTGAATAAAAATAAAGATTTTAAGGTCACCTTTATTGAATTACTGTAATATTGCGATTATGTCTGTTTGTATTAGAAGAAGCATTCTGAACGTTGTATGTCAAACATCACTTAAAATGTAGACCTTAATGAGTACATTTATTCTTATGTACCTAAACACTTCGTTGATTTCATGGTATTATCATTATTTTGTTGTCATCTATTTTTATGTCCGGTACCTCAGGTAGTAGAGCAATTGGCGATCGAATAAAAGATTGTGTCTTTTTCAATTTTCTTATTGGTTATTTTACGAAACATGATCAACTGCTATGGTTATCTAGCGTCTGAGTGAAATGAAGATGATAATGCTAGCGAGATGAGTCCAGGGTCTATCGCCGAAAGTTACTCAGCATTTGCTCTTAATGTGTCGAGGGGGAAATCCCTGATAAAGCCTCAACCAGGATTTGAATCCTGGGAGGCGGTATTATTTTCATTGTCAAACTTCCAGCACGGCTTCAGGGACAACTGAGCCTACTATCAGATTGAGTATCGGGTCTTTCCAGAGTAAAAGGCGTTCGGAGCGTGGTGATAACCATATTACCTTATTCACTGTTGACTTAATGAAAGCATGAAGCTCTACCCCCATACTCTCTATGCATCTTCATGGTGTCTAAAGGGGACAATTTTACCTAGGTAAGTACCTAGGTTTACCTGCCTTTAATATTAACTATTTTACAGGCACAACGATTGTATGGGTTTGAAGTAAATGTGAGTATAATTATGATAGCTACCACGTTACCAGGGATATTATAAAAGTTTATTCTCCAGAATAAAGTTTAAGAAATCCCAAAATAAGTCTGGGTTACACCGAGGTATGTGAATTATTAGTAGGTAGGTAGGTCTATGAATGGATAGATTCATTGAGGCCTTCTCTGGAACGAGAAATTGACTTGCAAAATTTTGAATTTAAAATACAGAGCATCAAACATTTTAGATCGTCTCTATAACAACAGAACGACATTCAAAGTTTCTAGAGTTCGCTGTGCATGTTGGAGGGAAATAATGTTTAGTCAGGAGGAAGATGTGATATGGGTTCAGTATATGCTGGAATCTGAAAAAAACAACGTAACGTTGTATAGATTAATAGATAGGTAGCTAGATAGAATGAGAGTTGGGTAGATGGATATATTGATGGATAGATATATGGATGGATTGATAAATTAATGGGTGGGTAGATAGGTAGTTTAATAGATAGGTAGCTGGATAGAACAATGAATGGTTAGATGGACATATTGATAGATTTATGGATAGATTAATAAATAAGTAGATGCAAAGATTAATGAATGGGCATATGGATAGATTGATAGATTATTGAATGGGTAGATGATAGATTAATAGATGAGTAACTGGATAGATTGATGGATGGGTAGATGGATAGATTGATAGATTAATGCATGGCTAGATGGATAGATTGATAGATTAATGAATGGGTAGATGGATAGATTAATAGATGAGTAGTTGGATAGATTGATGGATGGATAGGTGGATAGATTAATAGATGAGTAGCTGAATAGAGTGATGGATGAGTAGATGGATAGATTAATAGATTAATGAATGGGTAAATGGATAGATTAATGGATGGGTAGGTGGGTAGATAGATTGATGGATGGGTAGGTGGATAGGTAGGTTGATGGATGTGTAGGACGAATGTGCAGATGGATAGATTGATAGATTAATAGATGGATAGCAGGCCAGATGAATACATAAATGAATGTATCGATCGTCGGCCGCATTGATGACTAAAAAATAAAGTTGTTTTCACATTACTGTTATAACAGCTGATGGACTTGTGTCACTCTTGCTGCTGTGCATCGTGTCCACAGTTGCGTCAAGTGTTACTAAAGGCCCCTTCGGCGACGTTATGGAGCGATGCGTCTGCTAAGACGTAGTACTGTCGGGTTGGGACGCTATTGTCGGAAAACGTGCGATGATGTCTAAAGCTTGTGCCGGTAACGTGTAATTATGGAATATAATAGCACCTCTCCACGCACACGCGCTGCATTAAATCTCTTCCGATGAGCGCAGTTTGTTGTTCAGGACCGCAGAGCTCCCTGGGAGCACAATAAGAGTTACCCAGGCTTTTACCCACTGCCTCGCTTCCTGATGCCATATCATATGTAGGCTATGTAGACATAGTTCTGTTGTTGTAATGGTAGTACGGACTAGCGCTTCATTGTTCGAATGACTGCTGCATCAATTTTCCATGCAAGAGGTGCTAGTTAAAGTTGCAGTAAGTAGGCCTACAAGATATAGCTTGTTGTGAAAAATACTACAAATGCCAGATTTAGCCTCAGAGTTTATGCAACGGTTACCCAACGTCCTCATATACTATCACCTGTAAGTCTCTCCCTTGGGCTCAAATAGACTAATAATGTTCCCGACTACAATCTCACACAACCAGCTTCAATTCCAGGTATGATGGTTGAAATTTTCCTCTCTGCAATAAGTACTGTTTGTGAGTCTCATAGTTTTGTTTGTACTATAATCTTTTCGCTGTAAGAAAAATCCTAATATAAACAATAGCACGTGACTGAAGTGAGGCTTCATTGGGCTCTGTTTGGCGCCATAGATTCTCAGTACGTGTTCCCGCCCACTTTTGTACATTCTGTTTCATGTTAAACACTTCCCGTTACTCGTCAAGTAGGCCTAACCTCACTACTATGCATTTATTTTCTTAGGAAACATTTACTTTATAATTACTGTAATTAAAAGTCACATAACTTATTATATACATTTAAGACTATTTGTTTTTCTCCGCTTTTGAGAGGGTTTCTACTCTTATGTTTAATAACCAAACACACCGAGGATGAGGAAGCCATACTTCAGTACCACGTGCTTACGTGAACAACTATGAGCTCAAGTGACGCCAGCTTGTTACAAGAACAGACTACTTCGGTATTACTGTTTGTATTCATCCGCGTTCATAGTACATAACGAAATATAAAAGTAGCTTTTCTTTTACATGTCGTTTTACATATGAGTGAAGTTATATGATCCATCATATTTAACAATTAGAATTCAATTTTTTATTTTCAAATAATACAAGATGATAGTTTCCAAATACGGAACTATATTTTCCTGCGTCGTGTGAGTGTTTCGATTGGGAGCCAATCACGGGTATGACAGCCACGTGCTTGTGTTTACATTAGGATTTTTCTTACAGCGAAAACAGTATAGAGAGCTGCATAATAGGCTTACAACCGATTTTCATTCGACCGGTCAGAGAGCATCCGTCAAGGCCGAGCATCCGACCGAATTTTCGACTTTCAATCGGTTGCCTCTGATGTTTTGCAGACTAGACAGAATACAGTCTTTTCAGAGTACATGAACGGTGTAACAATTTATTGTAAGACAATTACTGTGTATAATTTTTAAAATGTATTTGCTTGATATAGGCCTGCAATTGATTGGACACTTTATTACACTGGTATATAGATGAACAAATGTACACCAGTAACAACAAAGGAAATTAGTATAATGCATGATATGAAAGCTGGTGTGTAAAGAAATGCAAGAATAGAATAAATTACACTTACTGTACTTACTAAATAGAAGAGGAAATAAGTACATACATTCTATTGTAACGTTTACACTTTAAACTCAAAATGCATACCTCTAAAACAGTAGTTGTTAATATATATGTAATGCTTTTAAGTACTCTAAGCAGCTGCATTATATTTCATTAATAAATCATTTTAAGAACATATAAAGAAAAGTACCCTGACGCTCTAAAACTTGTACTTTCACGAATAATGTTTTGCTCTTGGCGATACTGTAACACATTAATGAATGAATCAGCTAATGAATAAATTAATGAATGAACCAATCAGTCGATCAATGAAACCATGAGTGAATGAATCAATGAGTCGATAAATGGATGGATCGATGTATGATGGATTGATTTTAAAGAGAGAGGAAGAATTATCAATTAAATGGTAGGCCTACACAATGATAATCGTGTTCTTGCAAGGGCTCTTGGATCTCCTGCATGGCTCAATGTGGTCTGTCTTTGCCGTCCATCCACAAAGAGTGAGAAACAACTCGAATATTCGTTAAACCGAACACTGAGACACTCCGCGAGACGGAAGAGCTTTGCATACTGACTACCGCGCCAGGCGTTCAATTGCAATATATAATTTATATTTTTCGTCACCGGTTGTGCATGACTCTAGTTTAAACAGTGCCACTCTACACAGCACCTCGTGCCGTGCCAACTATAGACCGTGCTTGGAAAAGGCTCATTTTCGTGAAGATGGAGAGAAGCGAATGTTCGGAGCCTGGCAGTGTGAGAATGTGTTGCAAACAGCATCGGTTCGCAGCCGCAAAGGAGTAAGATGCACATGGCAGGTGACATCATCGCTCTCTCCCTCCAAACTATGTCTTTCCTGCCAGAATGGTCATTGGCCCAGCCACCTAAACTCACAGAAGAGAATTGGAGTATAGCAATCTGCGAACAGATGATTGCACTTTTGCATCGGTCGCAAAGCAATGGCCGGCCAGAAATTTCTTCATAGGACCAAACAGGTGAAAGTCCGACGGTGCAAAATCTGGACTGTATAGTGAATGCTGAAGCACCTCCCAATCAAATGTGTTAATTTTCTCACGAAGAGAAACCGCAACATGGGGGTCAGCATCGTTATGAAGAAGTTTGACATCGTCAGCATTAATGTTACGGCGTTTGTCACGAAGGGCACGACGCAATTTTACCAACGTTTGAATGTAGGCTGCAGCATTCACAGTGGTCCCGTGTTTAGCAAAGTTCACCAACAAAACACCATGAATATCCCAGAATACTGTCACAAGCAATTTCTTAGCAGATTGCGTCACTTTGAATTTTTTCTTTACTGGGGAAGCAGCATTTTTCCACTCCATAGAAACCTGCTTTGTTTCGAGCGTGTAGAGGTATGCCCAGGACTCATCATCAGTGACAATTCCTTTTATAGAGCCATGCCCTTCTGCAGCGTAACGCCTTAAGTAGTCCAAGCATGTCATCATTCGCTCGACTCTTGTGGTCGTCTGTCAGTTCCTAGGCACCCAGCGGGCACTAACTTTATAAAAATTTCAATGTGTCATGCACGATATCGTACACCGCACCGTATGAAATGTTGAATTGCTGAGATAAGGTTCACAGTTGGACCCGCCGGTCGTTCAAAATTGCCGCCTCAATCCCCGTGACATTCCGCTGGGCTGCAGCTGTTACAGGCCGTCCTAAACGTGGCGAATCACTAAAGTTCTCACGGCCGTCTGCAAAGAATGCGTACCACCGGGAGAAAAAATGATTTATTTAACGATGCTCGCAACTACAGTGGTTATATCAGCGTCGCCGGTGTGCCGGAATTCTTATCCCGTAGGAGTTCTTTTGCATGCCAGTAAATCTACTGACATGAGCCTGTGGCATTTAAACACACTTAAATACCATCGACCTCGGCCGGGATCGAACCCGCAACCTCGAGCATAGAAGGCCAGCGCTATACCAACTACGCTACCAAGGGCGACCCACCTGGAGATGTTGCTAAGGTCCATACATTCTTCCCCGTACACGCCACACATGTCCCTGTGAATTTCACTCGGGTTAAGTCCTTTAGCCCACAAAAGTCGCACAACACTTCGCTGCTCTTCACAAGTTGACAGTAACATGCGCGCCATCTTCGTTGCGTAGTTAAAGCTTCTCTCGCTAGAGCTGCACATGCGAAACAAATTGTGTCTGTAGTGGAAATTTCAAGCTATATATCGGTGAAATGTGGACATCCCAGCAGCAATACCAACGCAGAAAAAATTATTGTGCGTTACTTTCCGATCCACACTCGTATGTATAGAAATGGTTACGTAGATCTGTATCCTTTTCTGACGTGTCTGCTGTTTTATTGTAAGAAATGTCAACATTGAATGCTAAACTTTCAAAGTACTCGTAGTTATTTTAAAATCTTTTAATATGCTTATTCCGATTGCTTATTCTAGACTATATCGCAATAATTTAATAGATGATGTACCGGTATGGAACTTTTGTTATCTGTAAGAATTCAGATTATTCTGAAAATTTCCTTTGTAGCAACGGGCTTGATGGCATTATTTCCAGGAATCAGTTTTATTCTTAATAAGAACAAAAGGCAAGACTATCTTGATTTTAATCATTCATTTTTTTTTTCCTTTCTCATCTGTAGTTTTAACCCGTGTCATTTCGTTTCCGATTTCTAATACTGAATTATTGAGCTATTATTCTACTTCCTCCTGTTTTATTCTTTATACGTCGGCTTTATACAATTGAGCGCTGTTTAGTCGCTTCCAATATCCAGTTGATGTTTAGTCATCTGTCCGAAGACAGGTCTGTACCTCAAATGTGATACCAACAAGGCACTACTTATGAGGGAACTAGGCCAGGAAATAATGGGTTAGGGTGGCCAGTTCCTTTCCCCCTCCATTGCAGACATCCCCTATTAGATACATATTACACTAATGAGACATCAGATGCATACAAACAATATTGTTCTTCCTCTGACACATATCGTCAAGTGAGATGTACTATACTTACTGGTTTTAAGGACCCCGGAGGTTCATTGCCGCCCTCACATAAGCCCGCCATTGGTCCCTATCCTGAGCAAGATTAATCCAGTCTCTACCATCATAACCCAACTCCCTCAAATCCATTTTAATATTATCCTCCCATTTATGTCTCGGCCTCCCTAAAGGTCTTTTACCCTTCGGCCTCCCAACTACCACTCTATATGCATCTCTGAATTCGCCCATACGTGCTACATGCCTGCCCATCTCAATGTCTGGATTTAATGTTCCTAATTATGTCAGATGAAGAATACAATGCGTGCAGTTCTGTGTTGTGTAACTTTCTCCATTCTCCTGTAACTTCATCCCTCTTAGCCCCAAATATTTTCCTAAGCACCTTATTCTCAAACACCCTTAATCTCTGTTCCTCTCTCAAAGTGAAAGTCCAAGTGTCACAACCATAAAGAACAACCGGCAATATAACTGTTTCATAAATTCTAACTTTCAGATTTTTTGACAGCAGACTAGATGACAAAATCTTCTCAGCCAAATAGTAACGGACATTTCCCATATTTATTCTGTGTCTAATTTCCTCCAGATTATCATTTATATTTGTTACTGTTGCTCCCAGGTATTTGAATTTTTTCACCCCTAACTAACTAACTTACTGGCTTTTAATGAACCCGGAGGTTCATTGCCGCCCTCACATAAGCCCACCATTGGTCCCTATTCTGATCAAGATTAATCTATTCTCTATCATCTTATCCCACCTCCCTCAAATCCATTTTAATATTATCTTCCCATCTACGTCTCGGCCTCCCTAAAGGTCTTTTTCCCTCAGGCCTCCCAACTGACACTCTATATGCATTTCTGGATTCGCCCATACGTGCTACATGCCCTGCCCATCACAAACGTCTGGATTTAATGTTCCTAATTATATTTTTTCACCTCTTGAAAGGATAAATTTCCAATTTTTACATATCCATTTCGTACAATATTCTGGTCACGAGACATAATCATATACTTTGTAAGTGCGGTGTACTGCCTGATAATAGATGTAAACCTACATGTCAGCCAGAACCTCAATCAGAGGATTAATCTCCAGTTTTGCCTATTTTTGTGAGTCCTCCAACCTTTCTTAGACCTTTGTCTACCCTTTCACGCCTGCAACAGTATTAGCAGTAGCAGTAGCAAAAATGAAGTATTTTATTTAATTGGAGACTTACATAAGGGATTCGAATTACTATTGAGATGCAACCGTAAGCTGCGAGATTTCATGAAGGAAACATACTTATTAAAATCACCTTATAAGATAACCTACCAGTGACACATGTCGATAGGCTTTTCTTATGAAGTTGTACCTGATAATCCCTCCACACTTCTCTGCCTGTTAATGATTCATCAGTGGACATGAACACTACACCAATGGCACTGAGGTCAGGGCACTTAGATAATGACCGACTTTAATTGTAATAATAATAATAATAATAATAATAATAATAATAATAATAATAATAATAATAATAATAATAATAATGATAATAATAACAGTAGTAGTAGTAGTAGTAGTAGTAGTAGTAGTAGTAGTAGTAGTAGTAGTAGTAGTAGTAGTAGTAGTAGTAGTAGTAGTAGTAGTAGTAGTAGTAGTAGTAGTAGTAATTAGTTTTCTCCTGAACAATGATTTAGGCTATCAATTGATGCATGCTAGTTTTTCGCGGCATGAATCACGCAAATTAGCCTGAAAGAAAGAATGTTTTAAAAGTTGGAGTTTGTTCCAAGTGGCACCCATTTAGTAAACGGTGGCACTACGCCAGCATTGAGGAGGGGTGGTCCTGGTTGACGGACACGGGTCCCATATCTGTCACACCCCCCTCTCTGCCCCCTGCGTTCTGGCCCATTATCTGCACACGTATACCCCGCTTATAACACAGCCTGTAGCAGTCCAGTAACGAAGTATTGAACGATGCAGGGCCTACAGGAGCGTTCAATCACAACTTTTTCCCTCTTTTCCCCCTTCCCCAACCTTTCTCCTTCATTCTCTCCCTTTCCTTTAACCCTCCCAAAGGGATTTTAGGCGCCCTCACCCTCGGCGCAGTCCGTGAAAATCCCTCCGACCCTGTAACCTCCCCCGCTATCCCTCTTCCCCACAGACAGACACTCTATTATCGCGCCCCGGAGACGTGACGTCATCAGACATTGGTCACCGTAGCGACCAACCTCACCGCCAGAATGAACGGCTTAAAAAAGAGAGTAAGATGAAGGAAAAGAAGAAGCTGGCTGAGGACCGAAGTCATAGAGAATCCAGCGCCCCCCAACATCTGAAGCCGTTTGGCCTTTAGAAGCTACATTCTTGGAGAACTTCAGTGTCTAAGAGGCTCTTTTAAGCTTTGAATGACTTGTAATTCTCGGTTCTTTTCAAGATTTCATCCGGGGAGGAAATTGTGCTTTGGATCTGTAACTTGCTGCACTTGTATCCCGAGCTTTGATTTTGTATACAGTCCGAGATACATTTCGACAGCAAACTGGTGTGAGAAACGCCCCCGCCCCTTCCTCCGACTGAGTTGCGATTACATCCGCAATTTCTCTTTCATTTGGATTCTACTGACGCTATCCAAACTCTCGATATAGCGCCACAAATACTGGCGATAAAGAGGAGGTGATTGGAATCAGTGAACAAAGCCGGCCACTTCCGACGACCTAACGTTTGTTTTTGGTGGAGATGTGTTGAGAAGTGTCATGTCAGAAATTCTGTCTTCAGTTTCTGTTGTAGGATACAATATAAAATAATGACCTTCATCTTCACAGGAACAATTCAGGAGTTTCAACTCAATATTATCTCCCCAACGTTCTGGAACTACTTGCATGTTTCTTCACCTTCAACAGAATCATAATTGAAAACGACCTGTAGGATTGCCAACTCTGTAGCGTCTGTAATGCCTGGCTAGCGCTAGGTAACTGAACCTTTTTATTTTGTTCAATTTCATTTTTATCCGACGTTACATTATAAACATGCAAGCAGTTTGATATTGTTATATATTTGCAAGAATCGAGAGATTATGTTTGTGTTGCGTTACCGAGTAAGAAATGTATCGAGTCTGCGAGCTTCTCTTTTTAATTTATTTTATTTTAGTAGGTTATTTTACGACGCTTTACAAACATCTTAGGTTATTTAGCATCTGATTGAGATGAAGGTGATGATGCCGATGAAATGAGTCCGTGGTCCAACACCGAAAGTTACTTCTCTTTTTAATACAGGTAGCCTATTTCGTTCACATTTATTAAAGTGCACTTTCTCCCCGTGTAGTCTAATGATAGAGAGGTTTCAAGCAATTATGTTCAGAAAAATGATATTGAACTTTTATATTGTGTGTAGCTCTAATATCTCGACATTTCAGAACTACTTCCAAGTTTCTTCATCAGGGTAATGTCGAATAAGATTGTATTTGAGATAATATATATGTTGTAAGCGTATATTGCTTAATTAGATTAATAAATTAAAGAGTACAGTCAATTCCGGATATAGTGAACCTCTGCGGACTTGCATATTTCGTTCACTATATCCGAGGTTCACTAAATCCGAAGTGTCTCTCCCCTAACCTTAAATGACAGGAATGAATGAAATTGTGAACAAGAAAATAAAACACTATACAGTAATTAAAATATTTCATGTTTGTGGAATGGATTATACTGTATACTGTTACAGTTGATTTACATAAACTATGCTATCGACTCATGTCCGGTTGCGAAAGACCACGTTCAATTTCACTTATTACATTGTCTTACCTTCCAAAGAAAATATTTTACGCTTCGACATTTTTATACAGTATATTCACTTTTCGAACACTAGAAACAAACTGATAAGGTAGAAATTACAAACGCTATTATTGTATGACTGCGTACTCAGCCTTGGAATTTCCCGGGTCACTTAATGGAAACTGGGAGAGGGTTGATGGAGTTTTAAAACATCAGTATCTTACCTTTATTTATGCTCTGGGCATAATGTGCGTCCCCTTTTAATAAAAGAAGGTAATTTCATTTTCCGTTGTTTCGATGCTATCCGTCATAATGAAAATGTTTCTGAGAACAAAAAGCAACTCTTTGACGGTGGAGGATTAGAAATAACAGTAGAGTAGTGTGCCTGAAAACAAAATGAGGTCGTCACGTTTGTCATGATAAAATTGTTGTAACTTCAATTTTTAGGGTTCACTATAACCGAAGCGATGGTTCACTATAAACGGAAATATTAATGTGCTTTTTAATTTATGCGTGTCGGGACCAACGATTTAGGTTCACTATAACCGAGTTCACTACATCCAGAGTTAACTGTATATAAATCTATATATATATATATAATTTGAATTGGTAATTGAAATTACGAGAAAACTGCTGAACGTATTTTAATGAATGACCCCTCATTCTGAAGCTTGGCATCCAAGGATTTGCGGTATAATAGTAGTTTTCAGTGAAATGTCAATTTTCCTACATATTTTTCCTATTTTTCAGAATCCATCTGTCGTCAGAACTATGAACACATAATCTACCCGCAGTTTATTGCAGAAACCAGCCAAGCGCTGTCTTTTGACTGGTTTCTGACCTAAACACTAAGTTCAACGTAATACTTGACCATTACAGGAGGACGGCATTTGACTGTTTTCAGCACTAAAATGTACGAATACCCTCACAGAACATTATGCCGCCATTAACTCATTTTTTCTTGTTTTGGCGTTTGACTGGTTTCTGGAATAAGCGATTCAATTCACCCTTTTGTTGTGCAAGATACTACATACAGAGAAAGCAAACTAAAAACGCTTAAGCAAATAGTACATTGTAATATCTCTTAGGGGCCCTTTATGATGGGACACAAATATAGGAACAGCAAACTAAAGGCTGGTTCACTATAACCGGAAACGAGAATCGGAACGAAAACGAAAACGGGAAAATTGTTAAAATGTGTACATTTAAATGTGAGCATTCACAATTAAGGAAAAGCTTGCTGGAGCCCGGGATCGGGAACGGAGAGTTGGCCAAGTTTAAACTTTGGCGTTCACGTTTCCGATCACAGCCCACTAGATTCATCCTATTGCCATCTAAAAGCTATTTTGTCGTCGTATATTTTGTAGCAAGAAGACCGTGACATAACCTATGCATTATTTTGTTTTGTGCTGTGCATCATGGAGCAAGTTTTATTTGATGAAATTCTAATATTGAGTGTTGAAAATCCTCACATTTACGATAAGCGGCGCGCCTCGTATTAAGATGAGAAAATGAAGGAGAATACGTGGCTTTCAATAGCTGCATCTTTGAACACCGATCGGAAGTGAATCATATTTTATTACTGTATTGGTTGTATTACACACTACATATTCATGCTTCAATTCAATAACTACTGTTGTGTTCATTTTTGTTCTATTACAAATGTCCCTTCTGTAATTATTTTACGTTATGGTAGACTTAAAATAGATTGTGATAATAAAGATGCATGGGCATATTTATAGGACCGTACCTAATGAAATGTTTCAGTTGAAATTTCGAAGTTGGTTAACCTGTGTTTATATTGGCTGCCTGAACGCCATTGGTCAATTATACATAAATAACATCAGAATGCGTAATATCGACTTTACATATCGTTATTGACATGCATATCGATATGCATAGTCGTCTACGTTCTCGGTTTATTGTGAATAAAAAATTTTCGTATTCACGTCCTCTGCTTCTCGTTTTCATTCTGGTTCTCGTTCCCGGTTTATTGTGAACCAGCCTTTAATCTAGGAAACAGTCATCAGTACTGTCTTAGTTGTTGTGGAAAGCACACAAGCAAGCTATTACTCCATGAACAAGCACTTAAGTATTACTGAGCAAATGAGAAAGAAGGGAAAAAAGTTAGCAATAATTAATGAAAAAGAAATTATAATAAACATACGTAAACAACAAAAATCTAAACATGAAATAGAGGAAGTTGTGAACAGAAGCCGCTTTACGGTAAGAACAGTAATCAGGAATTTCAACAAAACAAAAACATTGATAAACAAGCCGCGAACAGGGCAGTCAACTAAGCTAGACAACAGGGAGAGGAGAAAGATTATGAAACTGATTAAACAAAACCCCAGGTAGGCTACTTCAACACTAATAGCAACACAATTAAAAGAATAGCCTACTTAGGAAAAAACGTACAATAAGAAGAGTACTACACAAAAATGGATGTCATGTAAGAGTGGCAAGAAAGAAGCACTATATAAGCAAAGTAAATACAGTGTGTCCCGCTTAGAGAGATCGAGAAATAAATGTTCACCACTTAAAACCAGATAAAGATATTGTTGAGATTAACATCTGACAAAATAGAGAAACTGTCCAAGTTTACGCAGCTAAGTCTGAAAACAGCTGGATGCGTAATTTCCGTTTGTTTGTTGCTAAAACAAGTCCGGCGCCATTTTGTAGGAGAACACGCCATGGTCAACATGTGGACACCATAACAGAAAGTTCAGTGCGTGCTATGGCTAGCAGAAGAAAAATCTGTTACGCGAGTACAAAGCCGTGTTCGTCGTATATGGATAGGTGGATCGAAAGATGAGTGGCCAGTTGCCTGACCAATCAGGTCACCCGATCTGACCCCCTTGGACTTCTTTTCTGAATCTTTGTGAAGGACGCTGTGTACCAAAGAGGCAGAGCTGACACTTTGGAGGAACTGAGACAACGCATCACAAATGCAGCTGCGCTAGTGACTCCACAAATGCCACAGAACAATTGCCGGGAGGTTGAATACCGTCGTTTAGATATCTGCAGGGTAACTCAAGGCGCACACATCGATTTTCATCCAGCATTCTCCGAAACTCGGAGAGTTTTTACATCAAGTTACATAAAAATTTATGTTAATAAACCATTATTTACACTTGAAATTATCACTTATTTCTCGATTCCTCTAAGCGGAACACGGTGTATGAAGAAGAGAATGCTGTTTGTGTCCAAAGATTCTGAGTTCTAGAAAAAAGTTCTATTTTCTGGTGACAGCAAATTTAACATTTTTTTCAAAATAATGGACGCATTTTGGTGTGGAGAACAAAGAATAGAGAGTGGGATTTGGAACACATCCAATCCACTGTAAAACATGGAGATGGTGGCATTATGGTATAGGGGTGTATGATAGCTAATGGAGTAGGTGAACTTGTGTTTATTGATGGGACAATAGATAGATAGATACATACATACATACATATATACATACATACATACATACTTGCCCAAAGGCAGGTATTTCACTGTAAACCCAGCATTCTCCAATCTTTCCTATTTTCTGCCTTTCTCATAGTCTCTGCATGTCATCTTAATGTCATCTGTCATTTGATATCTTCTTCTGTCCTCAGCTCTTCTCCCGTTCACCATTCCTTCCAGTGCATCCTTCAGTAGGCAGTTTCTTCTCAGTCAGCGACCCAGCCAATTCCTTTTTTTCTTCCTGATCAGTTTCAGCATCATTCTTTCTTCACCCACTTTTTCCAACACAGATTCGTTTCTTATTCTGTCTGTTCATTTCACACACTTCATTCTTTTCCATATCCACATTTCAAATATTTCTATTCGCTTCTCTTCACTTCGTCGTAATGTCCACGTTTCTGCCCCGTACAATTCCGCACTCCACAGAAAGCAATTCACTAGTCTCTCCATTAGTTCTTTCTCCAGATGTCCGCAGAAGATGCTCCTTTTTCTATTAATAGTTTCCTTTGCCATTGCTATTCTCCTTTTGTCTTCCTGGCTGCATATATATACATATATATACGTAATATATATACATATATATACACACACACACACACATATAAATATATTTTGCTAAACAATCTCGAGAGAAGTGCAAACAAACTGAGCCTGACAGACAATTACTACTCTAACAGGACAACGATCGTGAACATACTGCAGAAATTGTTCGTTTGTGGATCTTCTACAACTTCACACTCCTCATAGTCACCAGATATTTACCCCATCGAATATCTTTGGGATGAAATGGGCAGAAGAGTGTGCCATTAGTAGAAAAACAAACAATTGAAGGAGATGCTCCTGAAAGAGTGGCGAGAAATAGGTACTGAAGTGACTGGTAAGCTTGTTGGTTCCAAGCAAAACAGACTTAAAATGGTTATTCACAGAAAGGGAAGCCAACGAAGTAGTAAATGAGTGATCATTTTGCGTGTGGAAGCAAAAAATCTAACAAAAATTGTACTGTGATTATACTTATTCCACCACAATCAGAGTTATTACTTTATTTCCTGTGTTAAAGTAACTTTTATTTTGATTTCTAAAATATTATTTCATACTTACAGGAGTGGATATTAATTTATTTTCAGTTCCAATATTATATTGTGTATAATAGAGTGAAGTATATAATATAAATTTGTAAATCTATGCTCTGCTGATGTGCTTATATTTCTGTTCATGACTGTATGCATTAGGTTCAGTCCGCTGTTGTGAGTTCAAAGAGAAAAGTTATGAGGCAATTTTCCAGAAAAGTTGATAATATGCATTTGCTCATGAAGCTTCCTTTCAGCATTCCAATAATTTGTAGAGTCATTTCATGGTACACTGCTAAATTTTGATCCAATAGAACATGGAAATTGACTAATAGAAGCAACGTACGTAAAATAAGCAAGATCGCAGACAATCTCAACAATCACAGCACAAGCCAGAGCGAGAGACTCTCTTTGACTCTTTAAATACCTAATGTGCACACATTTTCAGGGGTTAACTTTGGATAGTCCCATTTCCTTATTTTACAGTATTTTGAGAGGCAGAAGTATGAAGCGTTGTCAGTCCACTAGCGACATGACTAATCAGTAATAAAACTTATATAATAAAATATGGCACACTTGTAAGAATAAATGTAGATATATTTACGGCACAACACTGAATAAAGAATAAATAAAGATGTAAAATAATAGAAAATAACTCTTGATTATTATGAATAAAATTACAATCTATCTGATTTGAATTAGAAAAACATAGCAGATGTCACTGTGCGAAACCAATTATGAGATTAAAAAGATGTACAGTATATGAAGGGTTCAGAACCATAGTGGGCCAAGCGCCATTTAATAAAACCATAGAAAACAAGGGTTAAAATGAAGTTATTACCATAATTCAATGGAAACATATAGCAAGTAATATAAAGTATAAACATTAAAACTAAATGATATGCCAGTCTTAATTAAACTATGATATTCACTTAACTTTAACTTTGCTTTCTCCGTTTTTAATAAATGGCTCTTGGCCCACTGTGACTCTGAACCCTTCATATCATTTTTGTTGTATCCACTTGGATGTTAATTTCATGAGAAATGGAGAAGAAACTATAAAAAAAAATATCTGCCATTCAGATTATCATTTATCAGTTTATGGCCAACTATTCATAAAGCCTGTTCTTTAACGGTAGATGAAAAATTATGAGTCTTTCTAGGCCGTTATTTATTATTGCAATACACCGTGTCCGAAATGAAACATACCGATAAAGATACTAAATAAACTATTCTTTAATTATGACACAAAAACAAAATAGGGGAAAATATTAATCAGCTCAACAAGTTTATGTCACCATCAGTAAATCTCAACATGTCCCCCTCTAGCAGCACGACACACATCTAACCTGTATTCAGTCTCTGTCCAGGCATTGTGTAACATCTGCGGAGTTACAGATCTTACTGTGTCGATAATCCTTTGACGTAACACTTGAAGGTTATCCACTCCGGTGCTGTAGACATGGTCTTTCACGAATCCCCAAAGAAAAAAGTCCAATGGTGTAAGATTAGGAGATCGTGGGGGCCATGCAATATGACCACCACGACCAATGCATCGTCCCGGTAAATGATTGTGTGAAGTTTCAACGACTGGTCCCCAATAATGAGGGGGAACTCCGTCTTGCTGGAAAGTGAACTTCTCTGGATTCGGGTAGCGCAAAAATTTTTAAGCATATCGAGATATACCGCACCATTCACTGTGTTCTCTATGAAGAAAAATGGTCCGATCACTTCTGAACTGGTTAATCGACACCAAACATTTAAGTTTGGAGAGTTACGTTCATGTTAAAAAATAACACGAGGATTCTCAGAACCCCAGATCCTGCAATTGTGGTGATTAACATAGCCACATACGTGGAACGTTGTCGCTGAAAGTCTCCATTTTCTAGCAAATGTTTGTGCTCCTGAATAATGGTATGCCTATCAGGAGCTGCACGGCCGTATTTTTCACGAAATCTCCGCTGAACTGTAACCGGAAACTTAAACTGTGCTAACCAACAACAGCACTGCACTTTAATCTTGCTGTGTGAATGGAGCCATTTTGGAAAAAAGTCTGTGTATACACAAGAATAGGAATAACAGGTTCCCCAATTTCACAATATAAACACTTGTTGAGTTTCTCTACATTTTAGTGCAAACTGGCCGTATGTGGCTTTTATGGATGTTTAGTTACTCCATTTCTTTATCGGTAGGTTTCATTTCGAACACGGTGTAGCCCTATATTCGAAATAATTAAGTAACAGTACGTACAGAGTCAAAATGTTTGTAATAGATTAATATATTTAAATTAAATTTAATGACCAAAGGAAGAAAATTGTTATACACTGAACTATATGATTTGTTTTATTTTGTATGGTACAAAATTTGGTCGAATATCCTTTTGAGAAGATTAACTCCATATGTAGATGAAATTATCGGGGATCATCAGTGTGGGTTTAGGCGTAATAGATCGGCTATTGATCAGATTTTTTGTATTCGACAGATATTGGAGAAAAAAATGGGAGTATAAGGGTACAGTACATCAGTTATTCATAGATTTCAAAAAGGCATATTACTCGGTTAAGAGAGAAGTTTTATATAATATCCTTATTGAATTTGGTATTCCCAAGAAACTAGTTGGTTTAATTGCAATGGTCTTAGTGAAACTTACAGCAGAGTCCGTATATGCCAGTTTCTATCTGATGCTTTTCCAATTCACTACGGGCTAAAGCAAGGAGATGCACTATCACCTTTGCTTTTTAACTTCGCTCTAGAATATGCCATTAGGAAAGTTCAGGATAACAGGCAGGGTTTGGAATTGAACGGGTTACACAGCTTCTTGTCTATGCAGATGACGTGAATATGTTAGGAGAAAATACACAAACGATTAGGGAAAACACGGAAATTTAATTGAAGCAAGTAAAGCGATCGGTTTGGAAGTAAATCCCGAAAAGACAAAGTATATGATCATGTCTCGTGACCAGAATATTGTACGAAATGGAACTATAAAAATTGGAGACTTCTCTTTCGAAGAGGTGGAAAAATTCAAATATCTTGGAGCAACAGTAACAAATATAAATGACACTCGGGAGGAAATTAAACACAGAATATATATGGGAAATGCCTGTTATTATTCGGTTGAGAAGCTTTTATCATCTAGTCTGCTGTCAAAAAATCTGAAAGTTAGAATTTATAAAACAATTATACTACCGGTTCTTCTGTACCTATGGTTGTGAAACTTGGACTCTCACTTTGAGAGAGGAACAGAGATTGAGGGTGTTTGAGAATAAAGTTCTTAAGAAAATATTTGCGGCTAAAAGGGATGAAGTTACAGGAAAATGGAGAAAGTTACAGAACGCAGAACTGCACGCATTATATTCTTCACCTGAAATATTTAGGAACATTAAATCCAGACTTTTGAGATGGGAAGTTTATGTAGCACGTATGGGCGAATCCAGAAATGTATATAGAGTGTTAGTTGGGAGCCCGGAGGGAATAAGACCTTTGGGGAGGCCGAGACGTAGATGGGAGGATAATATTAAAATGGATTTGATGGAGGTGGGATATGATGATAGAGACTGGATTGATCTTGCTCAGGATAGGGACCGATGGCGGGCTTATGTGAGGGCGGCATTGAACCTCCGGGTTAATTAAAAGCCATAAGTAAATAAGTAAGTATATAATTAATGATGATGATTATAATAGAAATAACTTTTATTTATTTTATAACCATGGAAATTTAATTAAACTTGCCGCAGTATATGAAGTATCCCACGCGTCCAATGGTGTTAGAAAAAGATGCTCTTAATCTCGAGAATTAATGTCCTAGATAAGCAGAGTTGAAGTAGAGGGCATTTTTAAATCAGTTATTTAATGAAACTTTATCAACTGCAAGGTTATCTAGTATTAGTATAATTATGACAGCGAAATAGTAGATATTTGGTGAGATGGGTTGGGATCGCAGTACAGAAGGTCTCCTGTCGCTTCCGCTGAGAATTAAGAAATAGGAATAGTGAAGCTATGAACTGTCGCGGAACATGCAAGAGTGACATTTCTCTTCTTACTTTTTCTTCCAATTCACTTTTTCCTTACGCATAGTTTCTTCTCTTTCGTCTCTGTCGGACTGGTAAGTACTTCGTAATTCTGGGTGTAATAGTTTGAAACTACGTGTCAGCACGCGAGCCTGAAGTTGAATTTATTATTTTTTTTGCTTGCTCTCTTCTCTACCGTAATTTCTTCGTACCCTATCTTCCAAGACGATAATAATTCTAGTTAAAATGGTATAAAAGCATTATCTTACTCCTCTGTAGACGAGGAAAATTTGTACTTCAATATACTTTCTTCCTTCCCCTGTTCTAATTCCGATACCAAGTAATTTGTGTGACTACAGGCCACGTCTTACATTTATTTAATACGTTATGGGTAAATTATGAATATTTCTGAACATTAGTACTAGACAAATCAACGTTCTCATTCAAACTGGCCTCAGTTGTTCTTATACATATAGGAGATGGTTTTAACGTGTCATTAAATCGTAGAGACGAATGTTTAATCTTCTGGAATTAGCATCATACGTGCTATTCAGGATCAAAATTAAAAATTATAGAAAATACATAATTATTAATGGAACAGAGAGCTATTTATGCAATAAATAAAAAGTTAGTTTGTACAGGGACATCATTTTATTTTTACTAAAATTTCTAGTATTAATTTGGCTATGCCTTTGGATTAACGGTTGAGAACCGGAAACACCGTTTGCTACCCTCTTCCACGACTAGAGTTCGATGATACTGGCGTAAAATAAAACAAATCACTTTACTAGGTATATAGGTCAATAATAAATAAATAAATAAATAAATAAATAATAAATAAATAAATAAATAAATATGTAAGTAAGTACGTAAGTAAGTAAATAAGTAAATAAATAAATAAATAAATAAGTAGATTAAATAAATTAAATTAAATTAAATTAAAATAAATATAAATAAATAAATAAAATAAATAAATAATGAAAAAGATATGTGACTCCAAATAATTGTTCGGTACTACAGCATGGAGGAGGATGGCTTTGGAAAGAGAAAGATGGAGAAAGAGAATAAAAGAGGCTAGGGTCCGGTTTTTGGGCCGTGATACTATTGTAGAAGAATGAATAGCTCTTAATACCTCTAAATAAAAATTTAATTTTGCTATTTTACTTTCATTTTGTTGTATACCGATAAGCTGCTATTAGGAATTAAACAACAGGTGGCCCAACAAAATTGTTTAATTTTATGCTATTTTAGTCATAATAACGTGTTTTATTATCGTTAAAAATAAAGAATCAATCATGTCACATTGTTTATAAAGAAATTAGTGCTCCCGTATTGTACTTTCTGAAGCTGTAGTCTGTCTCTTTTGGTAGCGGTAAGCAGAATTTCTCATTTGGTTAATGGGAATCACCACACCGTGGAGATAATCATGGTCGACCGTTGTATGTCCAGTGAGCCCGAGAAAATGACTGACCGGAGTTTATTTTAAGCTGGGTAGCGCGTGTAATACGATAGTGTATTAATTAAGCATAACTTCATCATCGACGCACCCCGTAAATAAACCCATGCAGCTCTTCTAATTAACCTTTTCTGCACGGAATTAATTACTGCTTGCCGCAATGAAACCTTTCACAACTTCCGCTTCTACGCAGCGCCTCAATCTTTGTACAAAACGCTCTGAAGCGAATTTCAGGGTTCTTGTTAAATAAACAACATCCAATCCCAAGCTGTATTCTTTGAGCACACTTCTGAAACTGTTTTAAATATACAGTACATAATTTAAGTTGAAGGATGTATTTCCTCAGAGTAACCATATTCTTTTCTAAAGCTGTTAACAGCCAGGCAAACTGAGACGGGTTGTTATAAATGAGGAAGAAATGAAGGCTTTAGTTTGGATTTTTCACATTGTTAACGAGGTGTAAAAAAATTCAACGTTTGCTTTTATCTTCGTCTTGAAGCAGAGAAAAATATGAAAATGCCATGCTTCGGCTTCTTTACGAGTGACTAATTGCACCTTATAGACCGATGAATGAGAATTGGATGCTAGGTGTTAAACATAAACGAATAGAAAACCGAATGTCAGGAAGGTAACACATAGTTCCTCATTCTATGTTTCATAACAAGTCAGTTACGTTATATTGTTACGAATAATATTAACGTGCATAGTTTATTTTCTTTAACTGTGACAAAATATGTAAGTAAATGGAACCTTGTAATACAGAATGATTCAAAACCTCTGCGACAAACTCTGAGGGGAGATAGATATAACAATAAGGAACCATTTTCGTTAAACAACCTATGTCTTTTGACGCGTCGTTTCTGAGTTACCGTTGAAAATGTTTTTGCTCGGGCGTACGTCAATATATGCGAATGTGTGCACCCCTGTTTATTTATTTGTTGAGATATTTGTAATGGACGAGAAGGGTTTTTGTTTGTTTACGTTTAATTTTCAATACCTTTTCCTTTCAGTTCAGTGTATAGCTCGCGCAAGGAACGATTACCGAAAAGCTATGGTGGGGTTGCTGTCTGTTTTGACGTGTGTATGTAGACACTCCAAGGGGGGAGAGGTGCGGGCCGATGGAAGTACCGTCTCTTCCAAGAAGATGAACAAATGAGGACATCGCTGTGGAAATAAAGAACGTAGCAAGAGAAAAATTCTAAGCTAATTAAACATGCAACATATGAGGGGTCTAGTATCAAAACCTACCACATCCACTTTCCTACATTTTGAGAAAAATGAGAAAAACGTGCAGTTACTTTGATATAAGATGTATGTGGCTCATCTTTAGCAGATGATTGGGGTTCATGGAAATCTACTAAAATAATAAGATTCAGAAAATCGTGCTCCCCTAATTAATTATATTTTTGACAGTTTATAATGGATATGGTTGATTTTGATATATCACCCTTAAGGACATGTGTTAAATAACTAATAATTTTCCTGTTAACATGAATAAGCTTTTTTATAGTTTTATTGAGTTAAAAACAGTTTTTTACACAACGCCTTTATCATGAGGGTTAATGAATTGCTCAGTCTTGCTTCTTCGTCAGTTACTCCAGAATTTGGACACAGGCCTACACATAAAATAATGTTCATTTTCAAGCTTTTTGAAATTAAAAACACAAGTTTCACACAATGCCTTCATCATGGGGCTTAATGAATTGCTCAGTCTCGCAGTAATCTTCCTCTACTTCTTCCTCAGTTACTCCAGAATTTGGACATAGGTCTACACATAAAATAATATTCATTTTCAAGCTTTTTGAAATTAAAAACACAGGTTTCACAAAATACCTTCATCATGGGGGTTAATGAATTGCTCAGCCTCGCAGTAATCTTCCTCTGCTTCTTCCTCAGTTACTCCAGAATTTTGACATAGGCCTACACATAAAATAATGTTCATTTTCAAGCTTTTTGAAATTAAAAACTCAGGTTTCACACAATGCCTTCATCATGGGGGTTAATGAATTGCCCAGTCTCGCAGTAATCTTCCTCTGCTTCTTCCTCAGTTGCTACAGAATTTAGTACATTCGCATAAAATTTCAAGCGGACGTCTTCTTGCCATTTACTTCCAAAATGTTTCTCCAACAGTGGATATTTTGAAAGTGAAGATTCTGAGAGGATTTTACAACGTTTGCTGCAACTTCTTTCCAATTATAAACAATTCAATCTCTTCCAATGCGGCACACCTTGCCATACTTACCGATAATGTTGATATAATGTTGTGGGTTCAAAATCTCCTGTTCTTTGCGTACTGCTGTTTCTATGAAACCAAACATTCTATCTGCTGGTATTGTATTGTATTGTATTTATTAACATTCCATGGCATTCATACATTGCTTTACAGCCAGAATATGGAACAAGTCAAAAAACTTAATGCTATTAGAAAGTCTTAATTTATAGTCACAGTCTAGATGAAATATATATACAGACGAGATTTACAATATAGTCTACTAGTACAACACATAGTTTTAGTATCAATTTCATGAAGTGTTATTGAATGTCATGAATTCACTTACAGAATAGAAGACGTGAGAAATTAGGTACTTCTTTAATTTAGCCCTAAATAATCATATGTTTTGAGTTTCATTTTTTATATTGATAGGGAGGCTATTAAAAATTTTTACTGCCATATAACGCACTCCTTTTTGATAGCACGATAGACTTGCCGATGGAGTATGAAAGTCATTATTTGACGTGTATTTATGGTATGAACTGTTGAATTAGTTACAAAGTTTTCACGATTACATACGAGGAAGACTATTAATGAAAAGATATACTGACAAGCCATGGGCATTATTTTTAGTTTTTTGAAAATAATCCTACAAGATTCCCTAGATTTGGCACCTACTATTATTCTAATTACTCTTTTTTGTAATAGAAATATACTGTTACTATCTGTGGAATTTCCCCAGAATATTATTCCAAAACTCATTACCGAGTGGAAGTATGCAAAGTATATTGTCTTTAAGGTATTGATATTTACTATCTTTTGCATAGTTCTAATAGCAAAACAAGCTGAATTTAGTTTGGGGGTAATTTCTTTAATATGATTTTTCCAATTTAACACATTATCGATTTTTAAGCCAAGAAATTTGGTTGTCGTTGTTTCTAATAGGGATGTGTTGTTAATTATTGCGCTAGAAATTTGCGAGGTTGAATTTGCACAGGATTTAAATTACATTATGTTAGTTTTGTTACAATTTAATACCAATTTATTGACTGAGAACCAGTCACATATTTTGAAGAGAATTTCCTCTGTTGAAGATTGGAATGTGTTGGAGTTATTGGCTGTAATTACTATACTTGTGTCATCTGCAAATAATATGGGATGACCTACATCTTTTATAAGGGGGGCAAGATCATTTACAAACACTAGAAAAAGTAGGGGACCTAATATTGATCCTTGAGGAATTCCATTATTAATAGTCCCCCATGTCGATGCAGATTTCATAGTTGTATTGATTTCAACTTTCTGTTTCCTATCTATGAGATATGAGTGAAACCATTGGTGTGCAACACCTGTAATTCCATAATAATCTAATTTATCTAGCAGCATTTTATGATTTATACAGTCACATGCTTTGGATAAATCACAGAAAATGGGAAAGTGAAGTTCCATCTCAGTGATGTTCTCTAGTGACTTAGATACTAATCGTAGTCATGTTCTCATTTTGACCAGTGCAGCCGTCTGAAAAGAGTAGTATGTTCCGTATTTTCTGCAAGCTGTCATAAATGGCTGAAGCTATTTCACTGGATCCTCTAGACCTCTCATTTTCAGTTCAAACATAGCACCTAACATTATTTATGCCTAGCTACAACGTTTTAAGCGCAAGCTCAAAGCCCGCGAAAATACAGGAAATTCAGAAACCAGACCCGGCACGAGCGATTCTGGCCTCAGGAACAAATTTTACTGCAAAACAGGTCTACAGACATCACAAGCCAGACCCGGCACGAGCGATCCTGGCCTCAGGAGCAAATTTTACTGCAAAACAGGTCTATATACATAACAAAGTTTTCAAATGCTTCTACAGCGATATATGCTTCATTCATATAACTAATACACTATATAAAAACACAAAATTTGATTTCAGTTAAGCCAAGTGACTGAGGCCCAGCCTCACTTGCCTCAGTCAATCAGCCGCCACTGCTTGTAATGTTATATTCACTTAATTGTTTATTGTTACAGCTGATCTTTGAGTGCACATGTCCGCAACCGTAGCCGTTATAGCTATACCAATAGCCGCTTATTAAAGAACCCGCCTTCTGTAGAGCATGCGCGGCGCAAGGAGTCTGAGCTGAGTTTTGCTTGTAGGATACCTATATATCAAAGCAAATGATGGACACAAATGAAGACCTCTCCGGAATGAGTATGTACCCAACAAAACTGTAATTCATCTTCAGGAGAAAGAAAAGTAATTTCAGGGGCATATTTTATCATCGTCATAAACTTTTCGGTGTAGGTCTTAAAGGCCAATTACTATATTTATTCGACACTTCTTATCATTATATGGAAATCTGTGGTCTCTGCCTATCCCTCTCCACCGCTGACCACGACTACTCACGCGAAAGTAAATAAACCCATACCTATAGTCAAGGAACAGCAAACCTGTTTCATCGTGCAGCAAGTTTCGCTCCTTGCTTATTTGATTGAGACAGAGTTTAACTTTCAATTGAGAATTGATCGGTAAATATCTACAGATTTGTTGTTCAAGTGTAGTACTATATCCCAATTATTACAGTAAATAATGCCACTATTCCGTACCATTCCGTCGTCAGAAACGTCGGCATTTTCTTGGACGAAAATTTAAATTGGGAATGCCAAATAAAGGAAATATCCAAGAGAGTGTGCTATACCATGCATTCTCTTAACCCATTCACAAACTTCTTCCTGCCAGAATTAAAACAGACTTTAGTGCAAACCCTAATACTACCACTGTTTGAATATTGCGACGTAATACTTACAGACTTGACAACTGACCTTTCGAACAAGCTGCAGCGTATGCACAATATGTGTGTCAGATTCATCAGCAATGCTCACAAATTTAACCACTTTACACACTCGTTCAAATCTTTATCCTGGCTGCAACTTCATAACCGTAGAACACTTCATTCGCTGTCTCTTCTGTTTCGAGTTCTCCACACTTCTACTCCAAATTATCTTCGTTCCCGGTTTAACTACTTATCCTCCAATCACAATCTAAACACCAGATCACAGGAGAGCCAAATCCTAGCAATTCCTGCCCACAGAACATCCCAGTATTCATCCTCTTTTACTGTCTCAGTCCCCCGTGAATGGAATTCTCTACCTCAGAAGATAAGGGGCTGCCAGACAATAACCACTTTCAAGAAAAGGCTAAACGATTTCTTACGGGTGCAGTCAAATTGAAGTTATAATTGTGATCGAGTTTAATAATTTAATTTAATTTAGGTACGACTATCATTACTATTACTGTTATTATTACTATTATTATTATTATTATTATTATTATTATTATTATTATTATTATTATTATTATTATTACATAATTATTTTATTGGTGTTTTGAAGATGAAAAGAATTGTCATTGTATTATGTTAATTATGTATTATATTGTCTCGTATTGTAGTATTGTATTGCTTTGAATTGTATTGTATTGTATTGTATTGTACAGACGTGGACAAATTATTAGACTAAAACGTTTTCTTGGAAACATAATATAATTCGTCATATCAACTATCAGTATCATTCACAGAGTCTCTATTGTTGTAAATATGATAGTTCACATCTTCTGGTATATTTTTCCAATGGTTAAGTATATTTTTTCTGGCTATGTTGGTACTATATGGTGTGTTTTAATTATATACTGCAGAAGATATTCTTCCATGGCCTGCAAGAAGACCGGACATGAACGAAATTGAAAATCTGTGGTCTATACTGAAGAAGAAAGTGAACAAAAAGAGGCTTACAACAAAACATGGACTCATTTAAGCACTGTCTTTTGTCTGGCTAAATGATGCTGATATTCAAAGAAAGCATCAAACTTTGGTTCCCAGCATCCCTGACAAAATCAACGTGTTAATAAGGAATAAGGGAATGTTCACAAAATATTAGTAACCTCATGACTCAATTTTCTGTTCATTATATTTGTGCAAAATACATTTTTGTTCATTATTTCTACCGATAAATACGGCTTCGTTGCACATATAATTAATTTAATCTAATAATTTGTCCACGTCTGCATTGTATTAATTATGTTATATTCATAGCATTGTAGTAATTTTCTGTCATACTGGTTGAGTGAAAGAGAAGGCCGAATGGCCTTAACTCTGCCAGTTAAAATAAACCATTATTATTATTATTATTATTATTATTATTATTATTATTATTATTATTATTATTATTATATGATGTAAGGGATAATAGATGACAGTAATGATTAGCAGTATTGGACTTTTACGATGGGCGAGAATTAGGCGGTAAAATTTTCCTGCAGTTCTATAATTCAGGGACATGATTCTTTCATGAATATGACACGGGACTCTCAAAAATATTTCTCTTTCGAATAGAGTTACAGTAAAATTTTCTGGCTTTAAAAGCGATGGATCTGGGCAGGGTTCAAATCCGCGAAGATTTTATCTGATGTTGAGGATTGCTACTATTGAACTACTTAAGAAATCTCAGAGTATTACTTTGAAATTTGAATTACATATGAGATTTTAATTTACTCTATTACGAAACTGAGGACACCGGCGTGGCTCAGTCGGTTAAGGCGCTTGCCTGCCGGTCTGAAGTTGCGCTCGGGCGCGGATTCGATCCCCGCTTGGGCTGATTACCTGGTTGGGATTTTTCCGAGTTTTTCCGCAACCGTAAGGTGAATGCCAGGTAATCTATGGCGAATCCTCGGCCTCATTTCGCCAAATATCATCTCGCTATCACCAATTTCATCGATGCTAAATAACCTAGTAGTTGATACAGCGTCTTTAAATAACCAACTAAAAAAAAAAAGAAACAGAGAGACACCGTGTAATTTTTCTTTTTACTCGGATGTTCCAATATTTGTATCCTGATCGGTACATTGTTGCAAGATGCAATGAGATAATAATAGAAATGTTTTACTCCCGAACTATAACTTTCCACTCTCGAATCACATTCCCCTTCGGCGTAGCATGGCCTTGGGTTAAACTTCGGCAGATTGCTCCCCACCACTCCCTGAAGAGCTATTAGAGTCGGGGAGGAATGGTTGATTTCTTTACTCCGGGGGATAAGTACACTTGAGTAGTAACATTAAACCAACACGGATATACCCTTGGGGTACGGATCACGACAAACCATTTCGTAGCAAGTTTGGTGCAGTTGAGAGCTGCATAACCGCAGCAATCGTCGGTGTAGAGTAGACGATGGTAATATAGTCGATTTGATACGAACCAGTTTCCTTCCCACAGAACTGGCTGTCCGCGGTGTACCATAGTGACTGAGGGTTTCCCGAATTCTGTTATTCTGTTTTCATACAATATTCTTCACTTCTTCGAAAAATAATACGATAGTAAGTAAGGCAATGTATTACAGCTTTGTTTACAGTTCCATTTCTCCTCATAGTTTTATTATATGTATTTGTCGTATTTCCCTCTCTTCTTATTCATTTCTCATTAACATATGGTATTTATATTTGGGGAAATAGCAGTAGCAAAAAAAGCTATACGCATTTTAAAAGGTTCTGCATATGACCAGGCTCAGGATTTTTATGTAATATGAAAGTGCGAAATATGTACATAAAAATGTAGTAAATATCGGGGAAATATGTAATTAAATATGTAATATTAATAAAATATGTAATTTAAAATCACTATTTATTAATCCATTAAAATCACAAAAATGTCGTCACAATTGAACTGGTCAGTTGAAGTGGGAGAATATAGCCTGGAAAATGACTTGCCATTTCCACGCCATTGTAGGCTATAGTTTGCAAATACAACTTGTCTCTGCTATAATTTATGTTTTTTTTTTTTTCCTTGTGCCTTAAGATTTCCTAGAAAGATATTTTTCTGTGACATACATTTTGATTTGCCTGACGCCCGACTCAAACCCCTCCCTAATAGCCTACTTTATGCTAGTGAACAGTGTCACCCTTCTCGTAATTGCACATTTGTGCGCAATTCTCATATTATTATTAATAGCCTACTTTCAATTTGTAACATAGTTAAATGACCGGCGCACCTGACCATCCCACATTCTGAGAAAGTATTAGGTCAAATGTGTAGAGTTGAGGCACTCTGAACTACTATGTTTTACAGACAAAGAGTTGGAATCCCTAGTTTAATGTTTGTTTTTTATTTATAAAACAACTATTGTCTTAAACCAGCTTTAGAAATTGAATTATTTTCTATAGTTGTGAACAAAATATTATGACGTCACTTTGCGAGCCCTCTCTCTTTACCAGTATCGTGTACTTCAGTGAGAACAAAAAGCAGCCCTCCAATCGGAGTAATGGGACAGGGACGTTAAGACATATGTCCAAGTATATATGAAAAAAAAATTCAACAATTTACTCTGAAAAATAAAAAGAATTTAATAAAAAAATTACTCAATAATTGCCTAGATAGGTATAAAAATATTACATTCTTTACATAATGTGTAAAATATGTAATATTATTAAGAATATGTAAAAATATGTGAAATGAAACTCAACTATAACCATATCAGAACCACAAATCGCCGACATCTGTCATTTTCAGTAGTCTACAAGTAATGGAATACAATATGTAACTACATAAGAATCCGGTCTCTACATATGACGCTCACTGTAGACCACTATTTATTCAAGAAAAAATTTTACCTACTTCTTACTTACTGGCTTTTAACGAACCCAGAGGTTCATTGCCGCGCTCACATAAGCCCGCCATTGGTCCCTATCCTGAACAAGATCCAGTCTCTATCATCATATCCCACCTCCCTCAAATCTATTTTAATATTATCTTCCCATCTTTTTCCCTCCGGCCTCCCAACTAACACTCTATATTTATGCATTTCGCCAATACCTGCTACATGCCCCGCCCATCTCAAACGTCTGGATTTAATGTTCCTAATTATGTCAGGTGAAAAACATAAAGCGTCCAGTTCTATGTTGTGTAACTTTCTCCAATCTCCTGTAACTTCATCCCTCTTAGCCCCAAATATTTTCCTAAGAACCTTATTCTCAAACACCCTTAACCTATGTTCCTCTCTCAAAATGAGATTCCAAGTTTCACAACCATAAAGAACAACCGTTAATATAACTGTTTTATAAATTCTAACTTTCGGATTTTTTGACAACAGACTGGATGATAAAATCTTCTCAACCGAATAATTTCCCATATTTATTCTGTGTTTAATTTCCTCCCGAGTATATTTATTACTGTTACTCCCATGTGTTTGAATTTTTCCACCTTTTCAAAGGATAAATTTCCAATTTTTATATTTCCATTTTGTACAATATTCTCGTCACGAGACATAATCATATACTTTGTCATTTCAGGATTTACTTCCAAACCTATTTCTTTACTTGCTTCAAGTAAATTTTCCGTATTTTCCCTAATCGTTTATGGATTTTCTCCTAACATATTCACGTCATCCGCATAGACAAGCAGCTGATGTAACCCGTTCAATTACAAACCCTCTCTGTTATCCTGGACTTTCCTAATGGCATACTCTAGAGCAAAGTTAAAAAGTAAAGGTGATAGTGCACCTCCTTGCTTTAGCCCACAGTGAATTGGAAACGCATCTGGCAGAAACTGCCCTATACGGACTCTTCTGTATGTTTCACTGAGACACATTTTAATTAATCGAACTAGTTTCAAGAGAAAAGTTTAGCTGTCATAAATTTATATATATTCCAATGTCTAATGAAAATTAAGAAAAACTTTAATACTTATCACCCTAAAACAGAAGTTCACCACTATAATACATGGTACAATTGAATGGTGAATTTGAAAAACGATTTAAGTTCACATTTTGGTGGTTTTGAGTTGAGAGCATGATTATGTTACTGTGTGCAAGGGACATCGTTTAATAGCAGAATGACTTTAATCCACGACTTTTTTATAGTTTTAATTAGTAGCAGAATATTTGGTTAAGGGATGAAACGACTTTAGTCCTGGACTTAAGTTGTTTTTCATATCAAGTACTGAAGAAACTTATGTAATATGTAATTTTAATTATACACTCAGCTGACAAATTGTTTTCTGTCTGTTGTCATTGGTAATTCTTTCCGAACTTTTCTCACGTTTACCATTCCTTCCAGTGCATCCTTAAGTAGGCAGTTCTATTCAGCCAGTGACACAAACAATTCCCTTTCTACTTCTCGATCATTCTTTCTCCACACTTTCCAACACAGTGTTTGTACCGTATCAATGAAAACAAAACTCAAGATATTCGTAAAATGCTTAAGTACATTCGTGATGAAGAAGATGTGCATACATTTTACGAAAATATTATAGCATGGGGGACAACAAAGAATTGAAAGATGAAAGTAAGCTGTGGTCTCGTTATAACCCTCTGTGCTCATGTGATTAACAAATTGTTCAAAATAATGTTGTTCAACAATTGAAATAAGGTTTTTTTTATGATTTTGGTATACATAAACTTAGTTAAACATGTTTATGTGTCAGTAACCTAATAATTATATGCAGGGTTGAAGTTAATTTGCAGAAAAATTTAAGTCCTGAAGATACTTAATATTTTACGACCTGAAGAAGAATACAAAATTATGAATTTTTATAATAAAACTATTTCTCTTACATATAAAAATTATATTGTAACAATATATGTTTCAGCAAGGCTAAAAACAATTTTCTTTAATTTTCTCAAAACTACTACTAGGGACTGAAGCCGTTTTGCAAATTCACCATTCAATTATTGTCTTATAGAGTTAGATTAAGTCAGTCCAAAAAATGGTGCAGTTCTAATGCTATGACAATGTTTAATAAGTTACCACAAAAGGCACATGATGCAAGTTATATACAATTTAAATACGGTTTTGTATAACTGGTTAATCAACCATGCATTCTATAGTATTAGTGAATTTTTGACTGCACTGTAAATGTATTGTAAATTTATAAGTTGCATTGCTCTGTATTATTACGATTATTATTAGTAATTCGTTATTATTATTGTTATTATTATTATTATTATTATTATTATTATTATTATTATTATTATTATTATTATTATTAATAGTATTGTATTTCATTTGTATTGTTGTATTCATCTGTTTTTATGCCATATATTAGTTTTTATATCTTGTAATTTAATATTATTTTATGCCTATTGCAACAAACTGTTGCTTGTGGCATTAATAAACGATTGATTGTCATTAATACCTTCATAAATTTACTTTTTGTCCCCTTTTTGATATACCTGTATTTTTCCTCCCTTTTTCTCTTTCACTTTACAATTTTTTCTATCCTCCTCTTCTGTCTCTCTCTTTTTCTTCTCTCGATTTTTTTTGTTCTTCTTCCTTCTTCATATTCATTTTCTTCTCTCTTTGCCCTTATCTTCCTTCTTTACTCTTTTTCTCCTTCTCTCTGTTCTTTTCTTTGTTTCCCCTCTTATTTTTTCTTTCTCCTTGCTCTTTTTTCCTTTTTTCTATCCTTTTTTGCTTTCTCTTTTTTCTCTCAATTGCTTTCTCTTTTATTTCGTTTTCCTTTCTTCTTCATATTCATTTTCTTCTCTCTCTTTGACCTTCTCTTTCTCCTCCACTCTTTTTCTCCTTCTCTGTGTTTGTTCTTTTCTTTGTTTCTCCTCTTATTTCTTCTTATCGCTCTTCTGCTTTCTCTTTTTTCCTCTTTCTCTCACTCTCCATCATTATCCCCTATTTTCCTATTTTCTTCTTTTGTGTTTCTTTCCCTTGTGTTGTTCTCCGCAGTTCTTTAATTTCCCCTTCTATTTCCTTTTTGTGCTCTTTTCTCTATTCTCTGTCTCCTCATATTAATTGGGACGGAATCATTAATTGGGACGGAATCATGGCTTAGGGAAGACATAAATGACTCGGAAATTTTTAGATCGGATTATAGAGTCTTCAGAAAGGATAGAAGTGAAAAGGGAGGGGGAGTTTTCGTTTGTACTAAGATAGAAATAAGTAGCAATCTTCTGTGGATACATGAGGAAGTTGAAATATTGAATGTTCAGATAAGAAATGGGCTGGAAACCTTAGATGTAATAGCATGTTACAGACCACCCAGTGAATTAAACAATTTAACTTTGCACAAACTAAATGAATATCTTAATACAGTATCAGAAGACCGAAACGTAGTAATTGCTGGGGATCTAAACCTCCCGAAAATTAACTGGAACGGGATTTCAGGTACAAATTCAGATGCACAGACCCTTGTTAATGAATTGATCTGGCGTAAAGATTTCACGCAGGTAGTAAATGGTCCGACGCGTGACAATGCCCTCTTAGATGTTTACCTACTAAGACCTGTCTCTCTCTTTGTCAACTCTGAAAGTCTTCATAAAATAAGTGATCACAATAGCGTCTTATTAGAAATCTTATGGGAAAACACAGTAAATCCGAGGTCAAGTCCAGTGTCTGTCTGGAATTTTAACAAAACCGATGTCCATGAATTACAAACGTTTCTACGACAAAAGCATGATGACTTTCTAAGGACTGAAGGAAATATGGAAAATGTATGGCATAAATTTAAGTGTATAATTTTCGAGGCATTAGTAAAATGTGTACCTTCTAAAATAATTAAGAGAAATCCGGACCCAGAATATTACACTAATTATATTCGCTACTTAAAGAAAAAGACAAGGCGCGCATTTAGCAAACGTAAACGGAGCCATGAGCATTGGGAAAAATATGTTGAATTAATTAAGAAACTTGAGTGTGAAAAAAGGTTAGCTCAGGAAAATTTTCTAAAAACTATTTTAAAAGAAGATGAAAGTAACAATTGGAGACAGTTTTATAATTATGTACGCAGGAGAAAAGGGAAAAACGAAGGAGTAGTGCTTTTACGAAATCAGAACGGAGAAAGTATAACTGATGACAAAGAAAAGGCCGACTTATTAAATTCCTATTTCATTTCGGTTTTCAATAATAATAATAATAATAATAATAATAATAATAATAATAATAATAATAATAATCCCGCTGATAGGAGTGGTTGTGTCACAGACCGTGAATGTGAACCAAATTCGACTTTCAAAATAACTTCCAAAGGGGTTAGAGAGAGAATAACGAAATTAAAAAATCGGAAGTCTCGAGGACCAGATAGTATTGCTACAGAGATTCTTAAATTAGGTTCCGAGGCCATAATTCCATACTTAATGCGTATATTTCATGTTTCCATAAACAATGCAGCTATTCCATGTGACTGGAAATCAGCTATAGTGATACCCATACATAAAGGTGGAAATAAATTAGATGTCGGAAACTACAGACCGATTAGCCTTACATCTGTCGTATGTAAAGTCATGGAGCATTTGATATCGGATTATATTCGTCATGTTCTAAATGCGAAAGACTGGTTTTACAACCGCCAGCATGGTTTTAGGGAAGGCTTCTCATGTGATAGTCAAATTACGTCGCTGGTTCAGGATCTAGCTGAAGAGGTAGATAGAGGCGGAAGAATCGATGCAGTTGTGATTGACTTTTCGAAAGCATTTGATTTGGTGCCACATGACATATTAATAGATAAGTTAAGTAGGCTAGGAATAGATAAAAGAGTGGTGCTATGGATCCAAGAATTCTTAAACGGTAGAACCCAGAGAGTTAGAGTAGGTCATGAAATATCGGAAATTGGAAATATAAGTTCAGGGGTGCCACAGGGCAGCGTTCTGGGTCCATTACTCTTTATAATATACGTAAATGACCTATGCCAGGATATTACATCAAATGTGAGGCTATTTGCAGACGACTGCATTATCTATAGAAAGATTAGAAATAATTCAGATGTAGATGCTATTCAAACAGACTTGAATAAAATTTACAACTGGGCGTTAAAGCATAGGATGAAAATAAATGGTTCTAAAAGTAAATCTATAACATTTTGTAAAACCCGAGAGGAAACTACTCTTAATTACGAATTCAGTGGTGTTGTAATTCCGCAAGAACAATGTTGTAAATACCTAGGAGTGTATTTAAACTCCAAACTTTCTTGGGGAGAGCATGTTGATAATGTTACAGGCAAAGCATGGAGGGCACTTCACTTTATTATGAGAATCTTGAGAAAGGCTAGCCCCAAATCGAGGGAAATAGCATATCTAACATTAGTGCGACCGTTAATGGAATACGGAACTACATGTTGGGATCCCTATAGAATATATCAGATAAATTCCTTAGAAAGAATCCAGTATAGGGCAGCTAAATTTGTTAAAGGTAAAAGAGAAGATGGGAACGATACGATAAAAGAACTTAAATGGGAAACTTTGGAAAACAGACGTAGGAAAACTAGAATAACATCATTGTATAGAGCACATCTAGGTCAGAAAGCATGGGTAGACATAACGGCTCGGTTAGAAAAGCCAACGTACTATGGTAGGAACGATCATGATTTTAAAATCAAATGTAGGAAACAGAAAACGGATGTAGGTAAATTCTCATTTTTAAATAGAACTATAAATGATTGGAATGACCTACCTGCAGCGGTCTTTGAGGGCTGTCCTTCCTTAAGGAGATTCAAGAATAATTTAAAGAGTTGTGTATAAAGTGAAAATTAAAATTAAGGTGACATTCAACATTTAATTTTTTTAAGGTGGCATGTATTTATCTAGCCTGACGAGTTTACTTCCTTGGTTTGAATTGTAAATTATTTAAAAATAGCGTGTAAGAGGGCCTTAGACTAGAAATGTTTAGTTTAAATGTAGTTCTGTTTATAAGTACAGTATGCATAAGAATGCAATTATTTGACTTATTTGAACTGTTGTATCAGTGAAGCGAGGTGAGTCAGTGAAGTTATGGTTTTACAGTGCAGTGAACAGTTCCGATCAGTGATAATTTATAGCGTCAATGAAATGTGTTCTATAGTGTCAGTGAAATGTGTTACAGAGTGTCAGTGAAATGTGTGCTAAAGTGTCAGTGAAATGCGTCATAGTGCCACTACAGGGAATGAGATGAGAGTAAAGTGAAAGACTATTGAAAATTATGTAGGACCTATACATAATCATGTAGGTTGTGTTGTAAAATTAGGTGTTTTATTTTATGTTTTATTATTATTGTGTTAAATTGTATTGTGTATTCTTATTGTATTGTGTATAAAATTGTATATGTGTTGTAAATTTTATTATGTATTGTAAATTTTATTGTGTATTGCTTATCATTTTAACTGTGTATTGTTAATATTGTATATACCACTGCCACCGGGTGCTTGCCCACTTGCAGTGTAAATAAATACATACATACATATCTATCATTACTTTCCTTTTTTCCTTTCTTAAGCAACTTAAATTTGGTAATTTGTTTTTTTACATAATATAAACCTGAAACACTAAAGTAATAATAATAATAATAATAATAATAATAATAATAATAATAATAATAATAATAATAATAATAGTAATAGTACTGTAGAAACACTAAAATTAGCCACCTGGAATGTAACACTTGCTCATAAATAAATCTAAAACTAGAAAAAGAATTAATTTTAATTTATTAGTCTGACCCAATATTTTGGGTGTACCTTGCGACACAGAATAGCTCACAATAAAATTTAAAATGAAAAATTATATAAGCAGATGTCAAACAAATGAGATTAAGACATAAGAAAAAAAATAGAACCTAGTACAATTTAAATTCAGTGTGCACCATAAAGATGCTGGCGGAATATCACTACAAAAAAATTTATTATGATGGTGACGATGGCATCTTGAAGATCTCTCTTACCAGCTTGAATTTTTCCCTCCACTTTACAAATGTTTTCGGAATGGTGCCTGTCGCTCCGAAGAAGAGACCGGTAACTGTGATTTTTTCAATGTTGTATTTTGCTGATAAGTACCGAATCGTGGGCTCGTAGATTTTCTTTTTCTCTTCGTTCACTTCGGATGATTGAGTGGCTATGATTTCAAATCTCATCGTAGGATCAATTATTTCGGTAGTCTATTTCTATTTATAGCTATGATATCGATCATACGATTGCTCCCACCATCAACAATACAATGAACTTCCTCGTGAACGTCTAGATTTTTGGATCGAAGTTCATCGAACGTATGGTGTTGTGACGTTTTATTCTGAGTACTTCTCCCTGTGGGCAACTCCCAAACACATGTGGTGAAATTTCATACTCCAGTGCTGACAGTGGGTTGTGCCTGTAGAGCGACCAGGAAGAGAACGTACTAGTGCCTCCATTTCAATCATTTTTAGCATTTTTCTCCACTCAGAACTTGATAATCCTTCATGCTTGATGATCTACAAATTGGCTGCAGGTAGCCTACTTCTTGAAACAGTACAACTCTTTTTCCTTTCTGAGGATATGCGCACCAGGTTTTAAAATTGATATTGCTGCTTTCACGGAAACTGAAAGCAAATTACAAGTATCAATAGAATTAAGAAGTTGCTTAAATTATATATTCCGGAATATCATAGGAACAACGAGCTTCTGCAGGAGTATCGATTTGGATAGTGCACAATAATAATAATAATAATAATAATAATAATAATATAATAATAATAATAATAATAATAATTTATTTCAACCATTAAACAATAGAGAGCTGCAATAAGTTACGTAATAGTAGAGATACAGAACATTCATTAGACCGTTTCAGAATGCTCATCATGCGCATGCGCCCAAAAGTGACAGAATGGGTAACTCCGCGTTGATGACGGACCTATAAGTTAGCAGATGGCTTGTCGAACAGATAGGGCTATCTCACGTTCGAGAAACGCAAAACTTCAGTTATTCATTTAATAGCGTTCTAGGAACGATTCTCATGTTCGAGAAACCGGGCGTAAGATTAGTGTAAAGTCCCTTAGACTAGAAATTCTTTAGATTTTGATTGTTGGCAACGAAGGTAGAAATAATTCGGTATAGAAAAATTAATGCCTACGAAATATAGTGAACTTGATATTTTCCGCTGCATATTTAATTTATCTCTTCATCTTATGCAAGTCAACACAATAAAAATGTCTTTAGAATAGTTTTATAGTTCATGGTTGTTTTATGTTTTTAATTTAAAATAAAGACCTATTATGTTTGAAAGAAAATTATTATAATTATTTTACATACTTCACTCCTGAATAAATTTACTCGCAGCTACGCCATACGAAGACAACCTGATCAGTAGTTAAAGAAGACAGACAGGAAAGCACAAAGACCGCATGTCCGAAAGAATTTTTTGGATTCCATCGTTGCTGAAAAAGTGTATGTCTGTGAAAATATCTATAGTGACTTCTTGCAGGATCACAACATTTTATCTTGTAAAGGTAATTATTAGATTACATTATTTATCCTACCACAGTAATCAATTTCTAGGTAGTTAATTTTTGTTATTTTAAGAAATGTTTATCTATATCTGTTTAGTATTTTGATTTGATAAGTTTATATTTATTTTTTGGTACTTCGAATATTTTAATATAGTGTAATGCAAAATATAAAAAAGTGTAAAGGTTTTGGTCGACTCCCCCCTTCTTTAAGGTCATATCATGGTTACCCATTCCTTCACACAATACTTGGTACGAGTTTCTTGTTATGAGTTTATTTTATTCAAGTATTCATTAATATCTAAACAACAGTTGTGAACTATTTCAAAGTTCGTGAGTATACGGCTGGTAGACAACGTAGATTCCAGTTTTCTTTTCTTTAAAAATCAATTAACTCAGTCGTTGCTATGGTACCGCTTACATAATATGCACATTTAACATGTACCGTATTTCTTTCTGTCAGAAATCAATCAATTTTGTTCAAACTGTTTTCTAATCGTTGCTATGGAAATGTATACGTAACATCTATTGTAGGGAGAAACTTTTGTGTTCGGTCTGACCCATTTTGGTTCTTCCATTTTATTTTGTTAGCAATATCATCCCACATTTCTTCAATTTTTTATAACATTCATCTCGGAGAGAAAAAACTGGGAAAGGAAAATATAGGCCTAAGTTACTGTATCTGTTGTCATTTAGAGAGAAGTTTGCCTAAGAGGGGCAATATAAAGCCAGAACATTTTGTAATATGCTGTACAAATTATTTGAAAGGTTATATTATGAAACTGCTGTAGTTTTGTTCAAAATTTATGTATAAAAATAAAACCATATTTATATACGTAAAGCAATGAACTTTATACAGTATTACTTCAAATGTTGAATATTTCCGCCATGTTTTTCTTTCTCATAACATATAATACATTCTTGTCTATACTGCAAACAAAAACATGAAGCTTCTACCAAAAGATTAAGAACATCCCTTCAAAAGTGATGTTTTACTCCTGACTTTATACTGACTTTTACTTTAAACCAAATCTCTTTTACTTTAAACCAAATCTCTCTATCTTTCAAACTGTGAAATGCGTGGGGTGTAACTTTAATAGTGGCAACACTGCTGTAAAAGCGAAACGAAACGGACTTAATTGTTGTCACTTCTACCACATGTTAGTCTATGTCTGCCCTCTCTCCCCTAAAAGGACTCTTCCGTGCGACTCACAGCGTATGCGCTGTGGAGAGTTGAAGTTAGTCTCCTGTTACAGCTCTAATCGGTTGTGTTTCGCCATGTTTACAAAGCAGGAACAGCGATCTTGGCTGAAAATTCAATCTGCCCGTGGTCATACAGCACGACAATGTCATGACGGTCTTGTTGAGGCATTTGGAGAGACGGCTTTACCATACAGGACTGTGGCGAGGTGGGTTCGAGCCTTCAACGAGGGGCGTGACCGCGTGGAAAACATGGCTCGGCCGTGTCGTCTGAGTGTTGGTGAAGAGGAAGTGCAAGCTGTTTGCGTGCTGTTAGACAACGATCGACGACAGACGGTACGTGAGTTAGCCCAGGAGATAGGAATATCGCATATGACTGTGTTTCTATTGTAAAGAAACGTCTAAAAATGAGAAAAATTGCATCTCGGTGGGTTCCCTGGGATTTGACGGAGGAGCAACAGCGATGGATATGATACGACACTTGGAGCGTTATGATCGTGAAGGAGATGCCTTCTTACGGCTTATTGTTGCTCTTGACGAGAGATGGGCCAGGTCATACGAACCTCTACTTAAGCGTCAATCAAATGAGTGGCGCCATTACGGGTCACCACGCAAAACAATGGTGCGTCGTAACCCTACGAATTTGAAAGTTATGCTGATTGTTGTGCACAACTGTGACGGCGTCATCCTGACACATACCGTCCCGCAAAGACAATGTTAATGCACAGTATTTCCGTCATTTTTTGGAGCATAGCCTAATCTGAGACCAACGTTGCGAAGAAAGCGCCCACACGTTTTGCAGGACCCTCCCATCATTTCGCAGGTTAACGCAGGGGCGCACACGGCACAGCCTGTAGCTGATTTGTACCGTCACTGGGGGATGGGAAGTGCTTTTCCATCCACCACAATCACCGGACTTAAGCCCCTGTGATTATGACTTAATCCCAAGGATGAAGGAACCATTTCGTGACGTTGGATTCCGGACTGTTCCCGATATTCTGCAGGTAGTAGGGCGGTCTGTCAGAAATATGAACAGAACAGGCGCTGCTACAGGGATACTATGACTTTCACATCGTTGGCAACGAGTTGTAGACAATGCTGGTTACTACATTGAAGGGCTGTAGAATTTTCAAAGATGTATCACTTGTATACTCGTAATAAATAAATAGTTACCATTATTAAAGTTACTACCTGTGTATTTATTTTGGCAATGGAACATTTATATTTTTGGGTATGCAGTGGTTATAAAAATTCCCCCCTTTTATAGTAAAGATAGTGGAAACGTAATAAGTAATGATTTTCTAAATATGCCACTGGTCTTGCCAAAAAAAAAATTTCAGACTTTTGCTGGAAAATTAAGGACACATTTCATTTTGAAATATGCAAATTTTTTAAAAATTTTTGCTAATAACTCAGAAACTAATTCACTCACAGAAATGAAACTTCACCACATCATTATTTATCACACCGTGATTATGTGTACAAAAAATCAGGGACATAGCTTGAAAAATGTAGAAAACAGAAATTTCACCCGTCACGTCCCTTAAACACTCCTTATTTCTTGTCAAATGGAGCATGCTATACAGGGTGGAAGGTAAGGTAGTACATTAATTGACAGGAGCCATAACTCATTATTTAGAGTAAGTTTTGTCAAATAAAACAAATTATAGGACTTACGGATAGTGAGATAATTACAAGTGTTTCGAAAGCGCTGACTGCAATTGCAGGATGTCTCAACTTCGCATAAGTAGTACCCCACACCCCATGCAGTCACCTTATACTTTGCAGTAGGTGAGGGGGAGGGCGGCAGCAAATAAAAAATGTACTGAGCTTCGGTGCATTACTTCGCGAGCTAATCTGAGGATAAATCTTCGCACAAAAATGAGCTACGTAAACTCCGGATAGGGACGTAACTGTTACTTGTTTAGTTTGTGTAATTTAATATCAGAAAATGTAAATTAATAACCCGAATGAACAAAATAGCTCGTGTTCGTGCGTAGTTCAACAATGAATACACACTAACAATTCAATACTAAGTATGACGTAATAATTGTAATGTAAGCATGAAATACGTACAGTAATAACAAGAAATAACGTGAAAATCAGGAAATTATGTCCAAATTAGTGAAAGCACTTAGGATTGAAATTTCAGTTACAATTAATGAAAAAAGAAAACTGATGTAACTTTGTGAACAAGAAGTAATTATCATTACAGTTTGTTGTTTTATGAATCACTAATTCTGGGAGTTAATAATGAAATAAAGAGTAATAAACTCTGTAAATCACATTCCACTCACATCTTATAGGTATTGTTCAAAATGTTCACCATCAGCGTGCGTGCAGCTTTCACATCTTGTAGTCCAATTATGACGATCTCTGGGCAGTAGTCCTTCATTGTTCCGAATTTCTTCCGCGGCTTGGATCATGTCTAAGTACTCACGGTTTGTGAACTCTGGAATCTCGTAGTTTTGAAATAAACTAAACTGTATCGCTGTACGTTCAACTGCACACTAATGCAATGTAAACATCACAACAGCTGATCAGTTGCGAGTACTAGGCAAACTGTCTGCCGTTCGGACAGCGATGCCAGATTTTTAGACCTTCTGTACGTCACTCGACAATCAACGTTTCCATTGTTTTTTCAATCGATTAGTTCTACATCTGTGAATTTTCTAATTAAAATACTGCTGCAACGTGAACATAATAAACGTTCTCTTCGTTGTTAAACTAAACGGTATTTTAAACAGTATTCGTAAAAGTCGAGATCGAAATGTCGGCATAAAAGTATTATTTCTTCAAAAACCTCGCAAAAACGGGCAAAATGGTATTAGACTTTTTTGTTCGTTATACTTTAAGGAATCACACCCTACAATTAATGTACTATCTTACCTTTCAGCCTGTATAAAGCATCCTGTACAGAACTGAGTACACAATACACATGGATATTGCTTTAGAAATCGGCCAATTTCATTGGAACTGCTATTCAGTCGTTGCTATGGAAACCTAGCCATAAACATGACAGTTCAATAAGTATTTGTCTCCTACAGATTACAGTCAGAGAGATGAGAAGAGAATAGACCTCCTTACAGAATTGTACGTTTATAAACGATTCCTACACTCACAACAATCCGAGAGTGGACTTGAGATTATGAAATGCCACTTTATCTAACCTGTTCAGTCCCCAATATTTAAATCCTTGGATGGAACGAGAGAGCTTGTGGAGCAGGCGAGGCAGGTTGAAGTGGGTTGGCATGCTTCCAAGCCATAGAGTGTGTAACGGGGGAGAGGATGTATCCCAGCAACCAATAAGGCAATAAGGAAGGGAACGAAGGACTCTTTGAAGACTTGGACAATAGCAATTAGAGCGACGGTCGTTTCCAAGGGGCATCATCATCTCATCCTTCTTTCTTGCAGCCAGCCAGCAGTTGGTGAGCGTGGGTCTAGAGTTGTCAGAAACCACAGACTGGGGGAACATAAATACCGTGTTGTGTCAAATGTTTTACAGCAAGTTTTACACAACGGCCAGACGTCAACTCTGGCGATGTAATTATTATTACCACCATTATTAGAGTGTAATTATTTACTATAAGAAATACTGAAAAACATTTATAAAAATCCAGATATGAAACAATTTGAATAAAATGAAAGTCATGAAGATGACACACACTTTCCTTCATAAATTTTACCCCTTTTACAGCAGTTTTTTTTTCCTCTCTTGTACGGAGGAGGGACCCGAAGGCTTGTACTGCAGCCTGAGGCTTATTGTGCTTACCACTCCTAGCCGAATGGCCGCTCTCTTCTACAAGTCAGTTTGTCCAAGAAATATTTAATTTGGCCTAACTAGTGGTAATTAAGAGCCTGTTTATTTCTAACGTTTTGTTAATGTATTTTCCATTTCTTCAACATCATTTTGTTTAAAACAACCAACACTTAACTATAGCAGTCGTTAACACTATTTTAATCACTCAATAGCAGTTGGTAATAATTTTGCACATGTAAGACAATATTTTATTGGCTGATGTTATCCTTTAAATTCTATATTCTAGAGTAAGTCATGAAAAATGTATAAAATCATAACCTGGTGCAGAAGGCCATGATCGCTAAAGAAGAAGACAAATGAAAGTTGTAGGTGACTACTATTGAATAATAATATTATTACAAAGTAAGGTAATAGTACTAATGCTAACATATGACTTCTCAAAGAAGCAATTTTTGCTGAAACCTTTTTCATATAATACTCACTGTGTATTTTGAAACACTATTGACATTGGCTATAGTTAGTTGACAAGAGCCAGTATAATAGAATCAAGAGTAAATAGTGGATGCTGAATTGAAGTAAGTGCTCTATTTCTGTTCGTAGTGTATTCAAGTCTGGTTTAAATTTCTTGTAAAATTTTGAGGCCTACATGTTTTGAAAACCTATATCGTCACAAACTGAGTATCATGCATAATATATAAATCAACATTCCTAGTTACCTTGCCACGTTGAGATCCCACATTTTCTAAATATTCAATAATAGCTCAGTATCAAACAAACAGCCAATATGATAATCGCTTTTGAAGATTATCTTCCCTATATTAGCCTTTTAAAGGTTATGTTATCAGTTATTCACGAAATATTCCTTAAGGAGAGACATAAAATAGGCTATTATTTTCACAACTTCTGCTTGAACAGCTGTGGTGTCATCTGCCATATTTAACTGTTTTTGAAATGAGTTAACTGCCTAAAATCTTACATTTAAAATCAACAGACACTTAAGAATCTATTAAGCCTAACCAGTGTTGAAGACATGAAAAAATTATATTTAACAAACTGTTTAGAGTTTAACATTCATGAAATATTCTAACAATACTTGGAGAAACCGGCCATTAGGCTTATATCATATTTACAAGTATGTTAAAAACTATTTTCTTACAAAATAATTATGAAAAAAAACTTAATAATAATTATTTTACGTAATGCAAGGTTCAATTATTGTCTTTCAGAACCTAGAAATAGATTAAGTAAGTCTAAAAAAATGGTTCAATTCTGTTGCTATAACAATGTTTAATAAGTTACCACAAAAGGCGCATGATGCAACTTATAGACAATTTAGATTTGTTTTGTATAACTGGTTAATCAACCACCCATTCTGCAATATTAGTGAATTTCTTGACTCCAATGTAAATGTTTTCTAAATTTATAAGCTGCATTGCTCTTTATTGTTACGATTATTATTAGTATTGGTTATTGTTCTTATTATTACCAGTATTGTATTTCATTTGTATTGTTGTATTCATCTGTTTTTATATTTTATGTCAAATATTATCTCTTGTAATTTAGTGTATTTTATGTCTATTGCAACAAACTTTTGCTCATGACATTAATAAACGATTGATTGATTGAATATGAAAGAGAAGGGAACTCTAATAAATGATTAAAGAGGACAGAAAATATCTATTTAGATTTATATTCGTACTTCATAGCTACCTGTGAGAAACGACGATAACAAGGAGGAGCAAAGAGAGTTATGATCGTTGGCAAAGAGTATATTTCGTCGAAGCTGCTGCCACCTACAGAAAAATTACTTGAAAAAGGCGTCAAATCAGATAATACCAAGATATCAGGCATACAAGTTACGAAAAGGAGGATATTTCTTGATTTTTTAAAAATCCGCCATGACCCCGGACAAAGGTCTAAAAGGTCCGGACAAAAGACGTCTGGTCACCCTAAGTATGGTTGGTGATGATATGTGAATTATTAATGATTACGAAATGAATCCGAGGTCCAACGCCGAAAGTCACCCAGCAATTCTGCTTCAGTTGTTTGAGGGAAAACCCCGGAAAAACCCCAAGCAGGTAACTTGTCCCAACAAAGATTTGAATCCGGATCCGCTCATTTCATGGGCAGACGCGCTGTTACTCCACAGCGGTATTTGTTGTATGAGTATTTCATTATTGTCTTCTATAAATTCTGCTTTTCTCTCTTATAGTTTATTATTATTATTATTATTATTATTATTATTATTATTATTATTATTATTATTATTATTATTATTATTATTATTATTGGAAATTTATCTTTTGAAGAGGTGGAGAAGTTCAAATACCTTGGAACAGCGGTAACAAATATAAATGATACTCGGGAGGAAATTAAATGCAGAATAAATATGGGAAATGCCTGTTATTATTCGGTTGAGAAGCTTTTATCATCCAGTCTGCTGTCAAAAAATCTGAAAGTTAGAATTTATGAAATAGTTATATTACCGGTTGTTCTGTATGGTTGTGAAACTTGGACTCTCACTTTGAGAGAGGAACATAGGTTAAGGGTGTTTGAGAATAAGGTGCTTAGGAAAATATTTGGGGCTAAGAGGGATGAAGTTACAGGAGAATGGGCAAAGTTACACAACACAGAACTGCACGCATTGTATTCTTCACCTGACATAATTAGGAACATTAAATCCAGACGTTTGAGATGGGCAGGGCATGTAGATCGTATGGGTGAATCCAGAAATGCATATAGAGTATTAGTTGGGAGGCCGGAGGGAAAAAGACCTTTAGGGAGGCCGAGACGTAGAGAAGAATATAATATTAACATGGATTTGAGGGAGGTGGGATATGATGATAGAGACTGGATTAATCTTGCTCAGGATTGGGACCAATGGCGGGCTTATGTGAGGGCGGCAATGAACCTCCGGGTTCCTTAAAGCCAGTAAGTAAGTAAGTAAGTAAGTAAGTAAGTAAGTATTACTGTATTATTATTATTACTATTATTATTACTATTATTATTATTGTTGTTATTATTATCGAGCACTAGATGTTTGAAAGTGCCGAGACTTTCTGGTTATGTGACAAGGATGGAGCAAGGACAATAAGTGAATTGCAGGACAAGTTAAAATATACCAATTCCTATCGGGTAGAAATAAATCTCCACATAACAATCAGGAATCAAACCCAGTTATACTAATTTGTCATTACACCATTATTTAGAAACTTGCATATCATTTGTGGGATAATTCAGTGTTTCTGGTTGGCAGGCCTCACATGCCCGTTTACTTTGCGGTCGCGCGTGCATGCTGGAAGCTGTTTGGAAGTCACGTAGTTCTGTGGTCGTCCATTTGAATGACGTCTGAAGATAAAGCGCTTTTTGTAGCAACAGATGTTAGAAGAACCTGACAGCTGCGGATTCTCGCTTAAAGTACGTTTGCGTGTATTTTTACTGAATTTGAATATTTCTAAGGCGCTGTCTCTTACAACTGTGTTCGGAAGATAGCGTTGGTGTTGTCCATCTCACAAGGTACATTCGCGAAGTGCGTGACTGATAATGGTATAAAATCAAATACGACGGAAAGTTCAGCTGTAATCAATGTTTATGGTACCAATTGTAGCAGCCCATAGTGGTAATTATACAATGTTCATGAGCCTAGATAAATATTGGTATAATAATGAATACGGAAGAAAACTCAGCTATAAGTAATGATTATTCTACTAATTTTAGCTGTCCTTACATATACTTAAACATGTTTGTGGGTGTTGATGTAGAAATCCGTTATGTATTGATGCAGTGATGTCAAAGCAAGCGCATTTTTCTGACCTTGACGTCATGCGCGGGCATCAAGCGCTAGGTATGGAAGGAGGAAGGATTATGTATATGAATGAGGAGCCTGCTGGATTAAGAACACAGTGGTGCACAAATTTCAAACGGAACGTGAAATTTTATGTCGTTTAAGTTTCATATTATCTATATTGTTTGTCAAACAAAATTACTAACACCAATTTCTTAATATTAAAGTTGTATTTTAAACGTTAATAACAGGAAAAAGTTAAGGAGGAATATTCACATTATTCCATAGTAATACTACTGTACTAAGTGAATGAAACACATTATTCATAAATAGAAACAGATTGATTATGACTTTATACGTTGGAATTGATATTGATATCTTTAGCCTTATAAAAGTAATTAACAAACTAATCACAACAATATTATAGTACAAAGCAAAGTTACCTAGGTATATGTTTTAATTGTAACTAATATTATATAACAAAAGTCTTATCACATTACGCTTTTAAGATGACATTGGTGTGCAACTTCCTATCTTCAGAATATTAAATTATTTTCTCGAAATCCGTTGAAGCTATAGAGCTGACATTTTTACAGCACATGGACACATATTTTTTGTTTATGATGTAACAGTAGTTGCTTTGTTAATTCATTCCCATGCGAATATTCTCAAAATTTCTAATACGCTATATTCAGTAATACGTAAGCCTATTTACAATATATTAGATTTATGAAAACATTGTTTCAGTACCTGTAAGGCTACTAAATAAACATATCTGAAAATTTCACTTTTCTGTAAAAAAAAGTTGAGAAAATATTTATTTTGAATAAAAAAACACGCTTGTGAAAAATGAGCATTAAAATTAAAACTTACTTTCTTATAATGCAATTAATATATTTCTTAGATAAATTAAAAAAATTAACATGGATACAGTTACGAAAAAATTATTTCAGTACCTGTAAGGCTACTAAATAAACATATCTGAAAATTTCACTTTCCTGTAAAAAAAAGTTGAGAAAATATTTATTTTGAATAAAAAAGGACCCTTGTGAAAAATGAGCATTAAAATTAAAACTTACATTCTTATAATGCAATTATACTTCTCAGACAAATCTAAAAATTAACATGGATACATTTTTAATAAGTTATCCATAGAAACAGTGCTGGCCATCCTTGTATATAGCTCGACCAAGCGGTATATACTACCTCTTTCGTCTGTCTCTTTCCTTTCCGCTGTAAAGCGCTCAGGCTCTCCTGAGCTCTAAAGCGCGCGCTTGCCCATATGGGCATCAGTTGACATGACTGCACTAATGTAAACGACAATAAGCACGTGGCATGATGCATTTTTTCAGTTAGTAGTTAAGCAACTGGAATCTTCAGTGTCCCAGATAACATTTGCAAGACTTCAAATGCACCACATTCAACTGGAAAAGTAGCTTTCTTCCAGGCATGCTTAATCATGTTATTGAATATGGGGGATAAACACATACCATTCCACCTGGTGCAACTTCCATTGTTCAACCGTTGGATGTATAGTTTTTTCGTCAATGGGAGAAGTTCACCAAACGTTTTTGTGAGAGAGTTTTACTCGACAACATTGATATTGACCTCCAGAGCGTAACGCTATCATCATGCATGCACTTACCCATAATCATTTCAGTGCCCCCCATGTATTCTGAGATTATACGTCACTGGTTCACCTCGTTTGAAGGCTAGATTTGCCCCGGCTAGGCATGCCTGGTCTACACAAAACTTCATCAAATGCCAGTATTATTTTCGTATTTTACATACCCACTTGTAGAATTTAATTTGTGTATTCACCTGATCAATCAAACTCCATTTGCACAAAGAATGACATGCCCTCCTTACCCGATCACTATCGACTTTACTTGCAGATACAGAGTATGAGAAAAATTCGCGTAACACTTTAAGATAAATCTCTGCACCCTTTATTAAATGCGACGATGATGGAGATTCTTTTTTCTAACAAACAAATTAAAGCCCTAGTACAGAGTATATAAATTATGAAATGCATGTGCAACATCACACATGTCGCAATGCGAAAGGCCAGGGAACCTTTCAATTTGCAGATTAAGAATTCACGGCGTCTCTCCTGGCGGTCTTCACCTGCCTTGTCATCGAACAACAGACGACAGAGTCTTCTCGACTCCTCCTGCACTGCGAAATGATAGTTCATTTCAATGTGCAGATCTACATCAGCCATCTCCTCCTCGTCCCGTCCCGTGATCACTTTGATCACATTTCCGTCCCCCTCGCGTATGTGGTACCTAAGAGGTTACGTCCATTTTCGGTTTTCCCCTTCAAAATTTTCTAGAGCTCCTTCAGTGGAGCAGCGTAACCCGGAGTTAGACTAGTGGCCAACAGGCTTTGAGCTCACATATTTAGTTTCTTACAGCCCCCAACCCCTTGCAAGGACGCGTTTTGCGTACCTTCTAAATTTGTCCTCCCAAGTCTACTCTCTTTTTCGATTATCTTTTTCGAGATTTGTTGGGATGCCACAGGGGAACCGAAGCTTTCGGAGAAAACCCCTGTCGAAGATCAAACCTGCGTTCACAGATTTCAAATAAAGATGCAATAACTTTTTTATTAAAATTATTATATATATTTTTTTCTTTAGAAATGCATATAGAGTGTTAGTTGGGAGGCCGGAGGAAATAAGACCTTAGGGGAGGCCGAGATGTAGATGGGAGGATAATATCAAAATGGATTTGAGGGAGGTGGGATATGATGGTAGAGACTGGATTAATCTTGCTCAGGATAGGGACCGATGGCGGGCTTATGTGAGGGCGGCAATGAACCTCCGGGTTCGGGTTCCTTAAAAGCCATAAGTAAGTAAGTATATTTTTTCTTTTTATTAAGTGTGCTCCATTGCAGTAATGCAATACTACACACATTTGTTGCTACACTATTTTTACTTGAAAACTAATATTAAACTATTTGAAACAATACAGTAGTAGTGCTTTGACTAATTACAATATTTACAAGGATGTGAAGTCAGCTGACTTAATAGAGTTTATAAATTACTTATAATTATTTTAACATGTCTGACTTGAATACTAATACTAGTAGTAATACTAATATTAATTTTAATTAGAGTATTATTTTAACTATTTATAATATACTGTTGTGAAGTCTATTGATTGAATAAAGTTTATGAATTGTTTGGAATTATTTTAACATACTGTGTCTGACTTGAATACTAATACTAGTAGTAATACTAATACAATTTGTATTTTATTAATTTTACTAATTTGTACTAATTTTAACTAGAGTATTATTTTCACTATATATTTCGTATGCATAATTACCGAATAAATTGACTCTTGGTTATAGAATATGAAAAAATTCGAGTAATAGGACTATCTTAGAGAAATCGCTGTACACACAGATAAACAGAGAGTACTGATATGGCGAAAACCATTATTTGGGTGTCTGGGAAAATTTTTAAATCTATTTTTCTCAGCGTCACAATAATTTCTGTAATGGCAAAGTAATACACAAATATATTAAGAAATAAATAGTGTAGGTAGAAAAGTATGTAAAAATGTATGGAACTCTGCAAAGGAATAAATCTAGAATAATGTAGACGGAGATAATGACAAGGCCACACAGAATTAATACAAGGGAAAGTAAAGGATGGGGGAACGAAGTGAAGGAGAACACGTTCTGGAAGTCCGCACAACATGTGCGTGGAGGAACAAAGCCGCCGCCTGTAGGTGGAGACACTGCACAAGTTTCCTCAAGACTTTGTACAGTGCGGCACGGGTTCTGCATGACAATGCGAGCCGTAATCAAGGACTCGTTACGGGCTGCGTCGCCATACCCCAACACTAAAAAATCTTATTAAGATTTATCAAGATCAGATGAGATAAGATGTCTCTCTCCCTCTCCTTAAAATTCACAAAGTGTTCTATCCTAATTTATTGGCACACTCCATTCCACGGCCGGCCACAGCCATCTGACAAATCCGTTATCAAAGTTTTTTTCTTTTGTTTCCTGAAACCAGGCTGATGACGGCCATAGACTCTGCCGCCATCTTCTTGCTCTGATCCTTCTCAACATTCAATCCATACAAGGGCTCTTCTCCCCTTCCTAAAAGTTTGATTAAATCGTCCAACCTTTGTTATGCAACGGCTATAACCCTCCGATGGGGTTAAACTACCCTCGTGCGCCGTCTTACAATATAGAATATTGATTAATATATTTACATTTCCTCGTTTTATGTAGATTAAATGTATTATGAGTTTCGGGGCTGTGATATTTAATGACGTTTTATCAACTTCAGATGTAGGGAAAATATTTGCTTCGAGGGATGAGAAAGAAAGGGGAGGATTTAATCCTTTTTCAGTGCAAGAATTACGTTATAAAGAAAACGTCTGATACTGCTAGACATCACTTCCTGCATAATAAAAGAAATACGCTTTTCCAGTACCACAGTATTACATCACGTTACATGACCTTAGGAAAATTAAAAGAACTCATACTAAAATAAACAAGTTGAAATGAAATTCCATTCACATACTGTGTCATATATCACGCAATATGAATGAAATGAATGAATGAATGAATTTATATTTGTCTCTAAGCAATATACCTTTTGGTGAGGCGAGACTTTACATTATTACTATACAGTGCCGTCTCCTCGTTTTACAATGCTGACTACCATGTAACGCCAAGATGAGAAGGACACATCATCTGAAAACCTCCACTATACACCTTTCATATTATGCCTCTCACCACGGCGAATAGACCGAGATTTTCTTTTACATCCACTTCACTACAGTCTTCCAATATATTGAACTTTATAAAGAACAAGCCTTAGGCTTCAGTTTTATATAATAATAATTTTAAACGTTTTTAGTTTTACAACTCAAGCACACTGCCTGCCTTTTTTTAATATATTGTATAAATTATAATTATATCCACTGGAAGATTTTCTATCTGAATGTTAATTTAATACTATTTACGCCATTTAACCATTTTAAGAAAAAGTATGCATGGTTAGACTAATTATTAGTGTGTTATAGATGTGTTTAAATATTTTTTACCATGTTCAAATGTTTGTTTGTTAGTAAACTATCACCTGAAGATGACTTGAAAGTAAGTCGAAAATATTCGTGACGCATATTAATATTGTATCCTGATGTAACAGAATCCATTTCTGCCATCTTAACATGATAAGTAATTGACTGAAAATAAAAACTGATTTATGTGATATTATGAAATATTAATACCTTGTGCCACCAAGCAGTCTGCACTTCTTTTACAGGTGCCTCCAATACAGTCTGGTGCCCCCTTGCCATGACGTGCTTCATGATAGTCCCAAGTCATGTGCGAAAAGTGTGAATACATGTCAAAAAATTCATTACATAGCATGCTGAACATGAATCTACTACGGTACTACGTTGCAGGCCCTTTACTCCAAAAGTGGATGGTGTCAATTTTATCTGGAAGGGAGGCCATAAAAAATTTCAGATGAACACATATCACTGGAACATCGTGTTTGAGATTAGAATAAATGGTGCAAAAACGCTGTACCTTCGTTACGTTTGAGTTTCTTATCTGCGTATACACTACTACTGTTTTAGGGAGAGAGAGATTTGAAAAAACCGTTTGTCCCTCACTGAGAGTGACCACAAGGATCCGGAATGCAATAATACAATAATAAATTTACAAACAGTGTTGAAGATTAAGATTAAAATTAATACAGTGTTATTAAGAAGTGAAATAAAAATTAATTTAACTTAACATATGAGTGGTAATTTATTATTTGGAGAGAATCTTTAAGAATTGTAATTAAAATTTCTTGAATTTCATAGAAATTAATTTTTGGACTTTTAAGGATATCACTGATGAATTTTGGTACGATACCTCTTGCTCCAAACAAGATGCCTCTCACAATCAATTGATTAATTAGAATTTCATATTTTTCTGACAGGAATGGCAGGCAGGTTCGTAGATAGCCTGTTTCTCAAAATTTACTTCGTCCGTCTGGGTGGTGTTCCTTTCGAAGCGAATGGTGGGATCTAAAACCAATGCTATATTTTCATTCCTTTTAAATGCCATGATGTTAGCTTTCCGATTGGAATCTTCTGCAGAAAGACTGTGAACTTCCTCATTCACTTCCCATCCACGTTGTTGTAGAATTTGAGTTATAGATGCTCTGACTCGATGGTGACTATTGTTTCGCAGCAGTTCGGTGCTTCGGCAGAACCCCAGCACATGTCAAAGGGTTTCTGTCTCGTTGCAGCCGATTTGACGACAACTTGTTGTGCTGAAAGTTCGACCAGGCACCGACCTTACTACTGTCAGGTTGCAGGACATCTTCAGTGGATTTATGTATTCCGATGAAGATAATGGTGATTTTGTAGAAATCCAGGAATTGGCGTTAGTGCAGTCTGCATATAAAGATATTCCCTTTTCCTTATGCGGTAAGAGACACCAAGACTGGAAAGATCGAGTTCGCAATATCTCTCGCAGCTTTCTTCCGTTAATATTAGATGGAAGAATGTGTTTGTGGATATTTAATTTGCGAAGTTCCAGGTTTTGTTCTTAATTTAGTTTTCGTACATGACGCAAATGTACATCTGGAAGAGGTAGGAGACGACTGCATATATTGTAGTGTTGAATACCAGCCTCCTATTCAGCCTCGAGTCTCCAAAATGGAATGCCTGTATCCTTCAGAATACTTAAAGGTATAATTCTCACTGTAATCTATGTGGACTACTGCAACTTTACAATGAATTGGCGACACAACAAATAGGAAAGAGAGCAATTTCTAGCCACATTCCAAGATATCTTCGAGCTAGTGCTGCTAAAATTGCTAAAATCGACCCCCCCCCCCCACAGACGAAAGAAATAGAGGAGAATTCTCGACGTGCAAGATGTAGTGTTTTTTCCGAGGAACAAAGACAATAAAACAAGCAATTTTTGTGTCGCATCCAGGAAAATTATGTGTAAAAGCCATATGAAACACGTATGCATAGAGTGTCTGGAAGATGGGGAAAATGACGAATATGTGTGAATTCCTCCACAAGGGTTATTAATCTTGAATTGTATTAGGTCCTAAGTCTTCATTACTTTATTTGGACGATACTAGCTTAATAATTTATATAATGTAAATTCATATTTTACTCTATCAACATCCATTAACATTTTGCAGGATTTGCAATTGTATTTTCTGTGTAATTCCACTCAAATATTTGTGGTTTCTTTAGAGTAGAAATGTTTAACACACTCACTTATAAACTAATAGTATGAGGAAAATGATTTACAAAAAAGTCATTAAGGGTCTTAATTTTTTCGATTTTGGGGGGGGGGTCAAAACAACCTCCACGCGAATATGTGTTCATTTGTTTCACGTGACTACTTAAGGGTTAAGGTTTCATTTTGTTGTTGCCACAGATTTTGAAAGTACGAGTATTGTATCCAAATTACTAAGTAGATTATATTTAATTTTACTCTTTCATGTATCTCCCTGTTTAGTTGTACTAGAATTTTACATGTTTTTAGATCTGGTGTTATAATAATAATAATAATAATAATAATACTAATAATAATAATAATAATAGTAATAGTAATAATAATAGGCCTAGTAATAATAATCATTATTATTATTCTTATCCTAAGTTGAAAACATAACCGTATGAAAATGTTCTATGCCTTATCAATTACGTACATTTAGTCCCTTCCACTCTTGTTTGTATTCGATATCATCATTGGCTGCATATGACCAAATTCTTGGACTTTACTGTATTTTGAGAAAATTGAGTGACAGTCTCTAAGTAATGAAATCGAAGACTGCAATTATTTTGACAGGGTCATATTGAATTATCTCGATATTGTGTTACAGTTAATGTTACCTCATTTTCCTTTTATTCATATATTCTCTCAGATATGATTAAATTTGTCATAACTATTCTTTAAGCTTCAATAAACCTGATGCGATCACTTGTTTATAAATCTAATGGAGACTTAGACTACGTAAAGAAAATGACAGGAACTCCATGTGTAAACATCTGCCCACCATTTACTTTAAGCATTATGTCTTTTGGGCTCTATTATAACTATCCCAACTTCATACATAATTTAGATACGGTCTTACCGACTGAAGTAAACTGTTGCTCAAATAAAGGGTTCTTATCTTCCAAAGTAGTAAGGGTGAGCGCGACTGTTGACTCTGTGTGCTTAAATAATTGATGATTCTGGCATTACTACGGCAGAAATGGTCATTACCGAGTTCAAACATATGTGACGTTACATGTCGCGAAGTCTTATGTATATCAATATAGTGTAGAGATGTCATCTCACTTCAAACCTAAGAAGTAATAAGATATGAAATATGAAAGTTACTTAAAATTCTAAGAGTTTGAGATAGAGAAAAAAGAAAAAGAAAAAAAAATAACAGCAATAATAATGGTCATATTCCCTGAAATAGTTGTTTAAATATTCACAGAAAATTATGTATTCCATTTTCATTTTAATCCCATTAGATTCCCACAAAGACGAAAGGCCTGAAAATTTCACGGAGACATTGTTCCAGCCAATACCGAAGGAAGATAATGCCAAGAAATGTAGTGAATTCAGGACTACCAGCCTCATATCACACTCGGCGAAGATTCTCATGCGAAAACTGAATCGACGTTTATATTCTAAGATGGAAGGAGAATTTGAAAAATAGTAATTTGGTTTCAGGAAAGGAAAATATACGGAAAACACAATTCGACAGCTGCGAACAATCGACGAAACATACCTAGAGAAGAATAAAGACGTGTATGTATATTTGTGAAGTTGGAAAAGGCTTTTGTCAGAGTGGATTGGAAAGAGAAGAGGTTATTTAGTAAACTTTATATGAAACGAGTCACAATCAGGACAGGAGAAGAAATGACAAAGGAATGTATAATAGGGAGAAGAGTACGACAAACAGATGGAATACTCGATTTCAGCATTATCTACAGTCTATACAAAACTAGAAAGGCATTGACAAGTTCAGTGCCTTCAAAGCGTCACCATGGCAACCGCTCAAACTAGCCAATCAGAGACCATGACAACAGGCGGACGTTGCCGCGTGTTTCTCAGAGAGCACGTGCTTTATTTATTTATTTATTTATTTATTTATTTATTTATTTATTTATTTATTCTGGTGTAGTTAAGGCCATCAGGCTTTTATTCGGAAGTGTTAAATTTTCGTTACTATGTTACAGTAAGTATTGATGTTCTGTCGTGGCTAGTGTTTTCGTAGATAATTTGTTGTTGATGGAGATAAAATTAGTTTCAATTAATTCAGTGGAACAAGTGGACAGCGGCAATGAACCTCCGGGTTCCTTAAAAGCCGTGAAGAAAAGCGAATAGAAAAATTTGAAATGTGGATATGGAGAAGAATGGAACTTGTGAAGTGGATAGAGAGAATGAGAAATAAAGGTGCGTTGGAAAGAGTGGGTGAAAAACGAATGTTCGAGAAAAGGAAAAGGAATTGGTTGGGTCACTGGCTGAAAAGAAACTGCCTACTGAAGGATGCACTGGAAGGAATGATGAACGTGAGAAATTTTTGAGACAGAAGAAGATATCAGATGACGGACAACTTATGAATCGTATACGAAGACTAAGAGGAAGGCAAAAAATAGGAAAGATTCGAGAATGCTGGGTTTGCAGTGAAAGACCTGCCCTTGGGCAGAAAACTACGAGCGAATGAGATTCCCACACTGTCTAAATTATTCTTTACATAAAAATTTATGTAAGATATTCTTTATAAATTAGCAATTCTGCATGTTTTACACTTTCACTGTGATCAACATGATGAGGGACTTTCTGAATTCTTGCAATATGTCACAGTTATAGGCAAATAAAACATTCAGAAGCTATGTATATATTGGCTCCATCATAAGTTTGGCGAGGACAATTACCAAGCTATATTTACCCGAATTTTCCTGATATATACGGTACCTCAGAAAGAGTCTATGTTTCTACAATTCCGGCAGGGCAAAAAATATATATATTAAGTAGTCACACTATGTAAGTTCGATATTGTACAGTACAAAGGTACGGAATTGAGGGGTAGTTATGCTCTTGCATTCCGCATCACACCTACGTGTTGCGTGTTAGCTTTCCCGACCGGCGCTGGATCCCTCGTTAAGTTTTTCGAGTGTCTTCATATCAGACAAAGAGAATTAGCAATGGGGAGGTGTTGGGTGAGGTTTCCGGTGGAGAGGGGTTAGAGGTGTTAAGCGACACTGTCGTCGTCCACATAGAACCCTGGAGAGTGGCGAAACAAGCGGCCTGTTACAATGGAGGCAGAATCGCCATGACAACGTCAGAGAATAGCGTCCCTTCATACAAACAGACGCCAAGGAAGGGAACACACTAAGAGGAGGCGCAATTTGTTTAAGTTGGCGTGTAATCAAGAGCTGCAAACAGTAGTGACATATGGGACACACAGACCTACAGCAGGTAGAAGTCCATTTGTTTTTACTTTCTATAATAAGGACAAGTTGCCACGTTATGTAATCGGGTTTATGAAACAAGGAAAGACTGAAAAATGTATCTATTAACGACTAATCAAGTAACTCGTGGGAAGACAGATGTCACATGCTTAGCAAAGGATGAAACTCTTGCATTGTTATTGTGTTTTCTAGGCGGGTAGAATTTCTTTCTTTCTTTCTTTCTTTCTTTCTTTCTTTCTTTCTTTCTTTCTTTCTTTCTTTCTTTCTTTCTTTCTTTCATGAATTACATTTGTATTTTCTTATCATACATTCATACTAAAGGCTCTTCAGCAAACCAATTCAGATAGCACTCCGTTGTAAATACTCGTACAGTATATTAATCGTGAATTGCAGAACCACATGTCACAATTTTCTTAAATTTAATTTTTAATGTATATATTTTTATTTTAGTTTTTATTTCAGTAGGTTATTTTACGACGCTTTATCAATATCTTAGGTTATTTAGCGTCTGAATGAGATGAAGGTGATAATGCCGGTGAAATGAGTCCGGGGTCCAACGCCGAAAGTTACCCAGCATTTGCTCATATTGGGTTGAGGGAAAACCCCGGAAGAAACCTCAACCAGATAACTTGCCCCTACCGGGAATCGAACCCGGGCCACCTGGTTTCACGGCTAGACGCGCTTTTAATATATTAATAATATTCATACATATACAGGATGTTACTGAGGTGGTGTTAAAAACTTTCAGGGATGATGGCGAAGGGCACATGTATCAATTTGAGATAAGGAACCATGGTCCGGAAATGACTGAGTCGAAATTATAAGCAAAAATAGTTGTGTGGAAATGGAATTGTAATTTGGCAACACGTGCCCCCCTTCCCTTAACTTTTGGAACAGTCGTGGAAAAATGATATGGGCCGGATGTTTCCTACGTGGGTACTAGGCCCGATACAATCTGTGAGCTTGTCTATTGTTCTCATTGGCTCATCCGTATTCGAAAATCAGGTCTGCATATTCCGCTCTCGTGTACTCCTCCATTTCACTAGGACTGATCGACTGGACACTGCAACTTGTACACATACACTGCTGTCTACAGACGTGCATATCAGGACCGACCATGTCCGTTACACATTACGCTATCTGCATTGCTTTAGTGTAGTTTCCTGTCCCCACCCCTCAGACAGCGCACTGAATGGAATACTGTAAATAGACAACGTGAGATGAATACAGTATGTGTAAGATGTACAGATAAATACACATAAATAAGGTGTACAGAGGAATAAAATTATTTCACTTCCACACAAATATTTTTGCTTGTAACTTTCGACTCAGTCATTTCCGGACCAGGGTTCCTTATCTCAAATTGCTTCATGTGCCCTTCGCCATCATCCCTGAAAGTTTGTAACACCACCTCGGAAACCACCTGTATAAGATCGTACAGTGAATGGCAGGAAAATCACAAGTCCAGGACATTTGGAATTTTTATGAAACCAACAATTTTTTGAGTTCGCTCTCCTTTGTTTTTTTATAGGTTTAAAGGGAATCGAGAAATTAAATACACTATTCACATAATTTTGCATTTTTGTATTTTGTGCACTTCTTTCAATTTATTAGCTTAAGTTAAACATAAATTTAAAGTTGTTTATAAGATAAAAAAAACGTTCCTCTCTGCTTTGCCTAAAAACGTGTTAAAGAAATAAATTCATTACCAGTCATGAACTGCAGAATCCCCACATGTGTAGGAAATTCAGATTTTTTCCAGAAAATAGTAAAGGAAAAATTAAAGTTCGTGTATGTCAAACATTAGATCTTATTGTTACGCATTAATAAAAAATAGACGCTTCAAAATATCTACCTAACGCTTTTGAAGATAATCAGTTTCTTGTGACTTCTGAAAAGTTTACTCGAATGGACATGTGAGGTTTCTACAATTCACGATTCGTATGGTGTATATTGAATAAAAACTAAAGTAAAATAATCATTAATAATACAATAAACAGATTGTATTAAATTTATTTCACTTTCAATCATATCCACAATTCTCAAGAATAAGAAACAGTTACATAAACATCTAATAATCACAATAACACCGAAACAAGAACATAGACATTTCACGCAATTACAGGGATGCTATGAATCCCCTGTCACTTTTTTTATAAGTAAATATAACTTACAGACTGCTTGAAGATTCCCCTTGGGTGTCTGGAGGGCTACTCTCATTATTTTATAGTATTTGAACATTTACTTCATGAAGTATTTGCTCAGGATCCTTACAAAACCGATGTGTAACCTCTTTGTTATTCTAGTCACCGCGACTGAAGTCGTCACTGTATTGTACTTTCATCCCATATATTATTATTTGAAAATGTAAATACCGTTTCTATTATGTTTTTGTTTCTTTGTGAAAGCTATTTGAGTTTCTGGTTTCTAGTCTCTTATTTATTTTATGATTTCGAAAACTTTGCAATTAAAATCACAGAAAGTGCATCGTTTTAAAAATTTAATACTGAAAAAAGTACTAAAAATTATGTGTAACTACGCTCTATAATATGATTTTACCAGCTTTTCGGAATATTCTGGCAGCTTTAAAACAAAATGAAATGAGAGCATATTCGAGTACTACTCTTAAGTATCGTAATGTTCAATATACAATCTGATCCCTTTGGGTATGGATAATATTAATTTGTTATTATGAAGTTATTATGATAGTAGGAGAACTTTCTTGCTGGTTATATTATGATTAAAAGATGGGAGTTTCTATACATGACAATCAACAATACATAATCTGAAAGGACAAATGAAGATCGTAGATAATTAAAATGGCTACTATAAATTAACAGTGGGCACAATGTGTTCTTGGTATGGTAAATATTAGTGCTAAAAGCGTTCAAAGGGAATTTAGACGTGAGTATGGTGTGTGTAATGTACTCAAATACGATTCCATAATGTTGTGGTATCGAACATTCGTAGAAACAGGTTCTGTGTTAAAAAAAATATGCAGGAGATTACAGGCGAAACCCGGTACGAGAAGCAGCTATCTCTTGGCTTGGCCCCCAAACTCCCCAGGTCTAACCCCTCCTGACTTCTTCGTGTGGGGTTTTGCTAAAGACATTGTATATTTACAGAAACCAAGGAACATTGATGATCTGAGGGTAAAGATTACACAATCTTTTCAACAAATAATCTCTCTTGTGTTACAGCGGCCATGGGCCGAATTGCATCACCGATAAGAGTAGTGCATGGTTCGCAATGGGGGACATGTGAGTTCTGAGCAATCTCCCATCATTCAGTGTTGTATGCACAAAATTTCAGCAAATAAAGTTCGATAGTAAATGTTTTACGGTGTTTTTATCCATACCCAAACGGACCACTCTGTAAATTTCAGATTTCTACAATTTTCATTGCATCTCCGTCCCCAATATGTCAATTTCACTCTGTTTCTTGAAGTTCTCTTATCTAGCTTTCATTACATTATCTCTCCGACTATGTCTGGGCCGACTCTGTACCCTCTACCCTGGTGGTTTCCATTCTGATATCGTTTTCGGCCATCTTGATTCTTACAATGTATCCATACGAAACTGTAGTTTCTGGACTTCATCTATGATGTCTCTATTTCCATAATTTACCTTATCACTGCATTAGGAATTCTATCCATTTATGTTTTTCTATTTCAGTGGCCAATAGTTTCTTTCTAAGTCTCTGCTTTAATCTTTATACTTCCGCCCCAAATGGCATTGCCATTACACTCTGGACCATGCTTCTGTAAAATCTTCTCTTTGTACCTACTCTTTCATACAGTCTTTTCCCACAAAATATAATTTAAATGTCTTGTTAATGTTCAGCGTTCAATGCTTGGAAAATTTATCCCATTCCATTTCATCCTCACGATTATAATGGTTTCGAAGCAACATTATACATCCACAAAAAGACATTTCGTAATAAGTTTATCTCACAGACAAACGATATTGTGTGCTAGGCACGTAAACTGGATTCGTAAAAATTTATAGCGCTGAATTTGACTGGCTTTATTACCCTTCTATTTTCTCATTATTCGATGTGCTGAGTGTCTCAATCTAACGCGGTCCTTCCTGACAGTGGCTCCCATAAATATATTACTCGACCAAGTCCTGCAGCCCGGAGCCGTGGCGCTACTGCTCCTGCGTTCGTAATACCGCATCGCAATAGTTCACATTACGCCCGCGGCTCCACTCGTCTCGGTCGAGTAATACTACAATATCTTCTCCACGTATAGTCTATTACCTTTTCTTCTGTCACATCTCGTTCCCTGCAGGTTTTTTTTTGTATTCAACTCATGTCGTGAGCATTCCACTCATAACACGGACGATTATGTACTCAACTTGCCCTCTCGTGAAGCTATACGGAAGATTTATAAGTAAAAAAATTAAGAATTTAAATTATTGGGTCTTTGGCCCATCTTTCAGACATCATAAGACCAACTAAAAAGTGAAAAAAGAAATTAAGACTTTGATTTGTTGATGTTTAGGTTTGATGCAGATGCACTTGTCTTATAGTAGGATATTTTACGACGCTGTAACAAACATCTCAGGTTATTTAGCCTCTGAATGAAATGAAGGTGATAATGCCGGTGAAATGAGTCTGGGACCCAGTACCGAAAGTTGCCCAGCATTTGCTCATATTGGGTTTGAGGGATAACCCCGGAAAAAAAACCTCATCCAGGTAACTTGCCGACCGGGATTCGAACCCGGGCCACCTGGTTTCGCTGTTAGACGCGCTAACCGTTATTCCACAAGTGTGGACCACATGTCTTATAAATCGATAGAAATTTATATAGAGTGTCTCCAACCTTTAGGGTCAAAATTATACAAATGGTAGAGGACTCTAAACGGAACATTTTGACATACGGACCCAGTGGTCGAAGACGGATCTTTCAGAAGCTGCAAGATCTTGAATAAGTAATTGGTTTGAAGAACATTTTTACAAGTTGCTTTAATGTTTTGCACACATAAACAACTTGCATCTCATAGCAACAGTTCAAAGTGGTGATCACCAGCCTTGATACATCAGAACAATGCATGACATTTTGCTCCACTTTCTTAAATATCCCTGGTGTCTGTTGTACAATGAGGCAAGCAGGTACGAATCTGTTGCCCAGGTGATCATGGATATGAAATCGGCAGTATTACAACCACATTCTCTTGCAAACAATAATATATTCAGTCAGGCATACATTGTAAGAAAAAAAAAAAAAAATATCACCATGGAAGCGCCAGTCAGTTCTTTGTTATGAAAATTGAATCACTATTTGTTAAAAGGATGGAAGTCCTAAAATAACAATTTTGCAGAAGAGACAAAAGACACTTGACCAACAATACTATACAGATTGAAACGTTTTCTTTAATCTCAATAATTGGTTTTGGCATCAGATCTTTTATTTAAAGTGTTTTCGAAGTGCTCTGTTAATTTAAGGTACCTAAAAGAGCCTTAATTTACCTTGTGACTTCCGCCCTTTTAACAAATAATAGATTTTCAAATTTTTAATTTTAATTTAACATCATGTTTTTTTAAGCAAGCTTTACAAAATATACAGTACATGTCACTGAATGAAAAACAAGTAACTATTAAGGTAATTTTGAAAATAACACTTATTTTTCTTACAAAATTCATCGAACTACGTAGAACATATTGAATGTCTATAGAAATAAATACACATTTTATAATTTAATATAATAATAATAGTATTAATAATAATAATAATAATAATAATAATAATAATAATAATAATAAATTTAGCCCGCTAGATCCCGTAAGGGCAAGGGCCTCCTGTTGACAGGGCTTGGCTCAGTAGACTTCACTCGTTAGGTGAGCTGGTCATAAGTAGTGATATCATCGAACTTGGCTGCACTACTTCGTTTCTATGTACACAATGTAAACACTTTAATATTATTACAGGTTAGTAATTGAAGGATTCATAACCTTTTATTTTCATAAGCTCTGAATGCTCACTGAATGAAAACACATGTAATTATTAAAGTAATTCGAAAATAACACTTATTTTTCTTACAAAGTTTAGCAGTGCGAAATAAGTCAAAGAAACAGGGCACTATTGTTGTTGGGAGTAGAAGAAAGGGAACGTGAATTCACAATAGAAACCAGTGAGGCAGTGCGTAGAGTATGTTACGAGATCTTCATATTAGATGTGAGAGCAGAAGACATTGAGGAGATTAATTTTTGTTAAAAGGCCAGAAGTCCAGAACATCGGCCATCTTAACATAAATCGTAAAAGTCTGTATATGTGTTTAACCATTTGTGCCGGGATTTCTAGCGTTCTTTTGACATGAATCGATGTGTCTGAGGGAACAGAACGCATTTCAGCAAAAACAGAATTTCAATAAAAATGTGACTTTCGCCCTTTTAACAAGTAGCGATTCAATTAAAGCAGGTTACGGAAACGTCCCTAACATAAACTTTCAAGTTCTTGTGGCGTTTGAAATATCTATTTCTGAACACTGGTTTATTAAGTCAAAATGCTAAGTTTAAGTCCTCTTTCATCGGTATAATTTTGACCCTAAAGGTTGGAGACATGCTGTATAAATATGCTATTCATATCGCTACAGTCAACCGAATTTCCATATCGTAATTCATCCGACATTACAGTGCAGTGCAGCGTTAGATTTTGAATTCAGTTCAGTTAAATAGGACGTATATATAATATAGAAAATAGTGAATAAAATGGGTTTACACGGTGGCGATGTATAAATAGAGCATTTGCGAGAGGATTTCAATATATATTGGCGACGGTATTCCTGATATTACCGTTCATTCCTGTCCACCGAATGTGGCGAAAGTGGAAGTAGAAAAGTGCCGATTTCAATGTATGAAACGAGCAAGAGAAGAAGTGACTCCAATATGAAAAATTATATTTTATTATAAAATAGCAGTAACAGTTTTAAAGCCGGACCAGTGACTTGAAAGATCACTGCAAGTGCTAAATCTGGAAGAAGTGACAAGGAATTTTGTTTAAATTGCTGTTTTCACACACTGGAACCGCTGTAGTTAATATGGATCAGTTTAGTACATGCAGATGTGTAGGAGAACTACAGTAGTTTTTGTATGTAGTGCGAGTTGAATAAATTTTGAAACAAATCCTCCATGGAACGAACAATTCTATTGTGGGAAGCCATAAGTTTATATGTGGATATTTGCAAATTTAATAATAATAATAATAATAATAATAATAATAATAATAATAATAATAATAGCTTTATTTAACCTGGCAGAGTTAAGGCCGTAAGGCTTTCTCTTACACTCAACCAGGATTAAAACTTGCTTACATAGTGGAACATACAACTGGATCGGAATTAAGTAATTACATACTGATACAATTTAGGTACATAATGAGATCAAAAGGGGTGTAGTTACATAAAATTTACCTCATAAAATAAAAATAAACTTAGTGGAATACATATTAATGTTGTTAGAATCAAATACGAATCACATATAAAAAGAAGCCGATAATTCAATAAAAAAAATGTACACAGTAAAAATAAAAATAAACACATTAGTATACATATTAGTATTAGATTACAAGTAAGTAAGTAGGATTCACATAATTAAACCAGAAACCGACAATTGAATAAAATGTACAGAATAAAAAATAGATTAATAATAAAAAAGCAACACAGTTGGATACATATTGGTGTTAAGTGATAAATAAACACGATTTACATGATTACACAATAAAAATAAGAAACAAAGAAATAAAAATAAATACAGTGGAACACATTGCATTAAATATTTGCAATGCGTTAGGTCTGGCAACTCATCATAAGATATTTTTCTAATTTACATTTAAAAGAAATTAAAGTTCGGCAGCCCTTGACTTCAGGCGGCAGAGAATTCCAGTGACGAGAAGTAGCAACAATGAAAGATGAAGAATAAAGAGATGATGTGTGCAGTGGTATTTCTAGCGTGCTGTCATATTGTGACCGAGTATTTAATTTATGATACCGAGAAAGAGTGCGGAATCGGACAAATAAGTAAGAGGGAGCAGAGGTGTGCAAAATTCGGTATAAGAGAGAAAGGGAATGTAACTTTCTCCTCTCATTTAACCTGAGCCACAATAATTTATCGAAAGAAAGCGAAATGTGATCGTAGTAGCGGATATTACAAATGAAACGAACAGACGCATTATGAACACGTTGCAGTTTATGGGATAAATCCACTCTGAGATCACTGAATAAAGCGTCACATTAATCGAAATGGGGCATAATAAGGGTCTGTACAAGCGTCTGCTTTAATTTAGCTGGATAGTGGTACAATCTTTTTAATGAGTGAAGAGTGGAAAATACTTTCTTGCATGTGTGTTTGATATGCGTGTCCCAGGTAAGGTTAGATTCAAAATGAAGTCCCAGGTTTTTTACAGTTATTCAGTCACAGGAGGAAGGTTCAGCTTATTAATATTGGGGATTAATCTTTTATTCGAAATAAGATAGCCTGTAATTTATCTGTATTTAAGTTAAGTCCGACTTTACAGGAGAAGTTTTGAAAGTTCGGCAAGATACCGAAAATTAATTCATGCTCTGAGTAATTTGAAAATCTATTTTTGTTTGTAAAATACACAAGTACTATTACATCATTTTTGTCATTAATGTTTGTTTTAGAATATAATTAATTACGTATCAAGTTTTGATGAGCAGTGTATTTTAAAATGTACAGTTAAATCTGTATGTTAAATTCCCTCGTCCATCGGGCTGAACTATTGCACTCTCTTTTTCGCAATTATAATGTTAACTTTACCTCTTGTGATTCCAAATCTGGACATTTTTGTTTATTAATTGAGTTACAATGATGTAAGTTGTTGCGCTGGTTTTGATTTACTAGCAAGAGTCTGGCAGGTTTTCTTAGTTTTGTGTCTCTTTGGAGATGTTTCATTATCATCACTTTCGTTGCTGCTTGGTACATATATCTCAGCAAGCCAATCCTCATCTAAGTCAGTGTTGGATACATTATGCGTTATCTTTATCAGAAACATTTTCCTCATATAGGAAGTTAAATACCAGATTTACAAATTATAAATTAATATATTATTATTATTATTATTATTATTATTATTATTATTATTATTAAATTATTGAGAATTGCGATATATTTATTAGTTTAGGAAATTGTATATTTATTATGCATAACTACTTTTGTATATTGAGCTTTTTGTTAAATTATTAAGTTTTGTACTTTTGTGAACTAATATCAATAAATCTATCTATCTATCTATCTATCTATCTATCTATCTATCTATCTATCTATCTATCTATCTATCTATCTATCTATCTATCTATCTATCTATCTATCTATCTATCTATCTATCTATCTATCTATCTATCTATCTATCTATCTATCTATCTATCTATCTATCTATCTATCTATCTATCTATCTATCTATCTATCTATCTATCTATCTATCTATCTATCTATCTATCTATCTATCTATCTATCTATCTATCTATCTATCTATCTATCTATCTATCTATCTATCTATCTATCTATCTATCTATCTATCTATCTATCTATCTATCTATCTATCTATCTATCTATCTATCTATCTATCTATCTATCTATCTATCTATCTATCTATCTATCTATCTATCTATCTACCTACCTACCTACCTACCTACCTACCTACCTACCTACCTACCTACCTACCTACCTACCTACCTACCTACCTACCTACCTACCTACCTACCTATCTATCTATCTATCTATCTATCTATCTATCTATCTATCTATCTATCTATCTATCTATCTATCTATCTATCTATCTATCTATCCCTGTCACTGTCACTGTCACTGTCACTGTCACTGTCACTGTCTTTCTATTATGTTCACTGAAAAGACAGAACATAAAAATATTAACTCTGATAACTTCTCGTGCAATATTTTATGTGTGAGGTTTGCTAACTCAACCTTTCATTTTTCTCCGAAACTCACGATTCGCTTCTCAGTAACACCTTATGATTTATAACTATATACAGTGAACAATGGGAAAAGCAAGTAGTGTCGTCATACGAGCCAAGAAAATGCTAGAGAAGACAGTGCAGCTAGCGCAGTATATATTTGGCTAGAAAAGACAGTGCAAAGAACAAAATTCGTTGCTTTTCATGAATCATATCATGTTTTCAACACAATTAGTTTCGTTCGTGAATCACAAATCATGTTTTGACTTATATAAATGAATGGAAGAAAAGCATGTTATAACATAAGTGCCACGTTGGTATTGTTTCTGTACCAAATCAGATATCAAGGAATGTCCTGACAACTTTGTGACTTTATTTCAAGCGATAAACTTATCAGCTTATAACACATTATATATATATATATATATATATATATATATATATATATATATATATATATATATATATATATATGCTGTAAGTACGTTAACAGAAGACAACAATTTCAAGCCACACAGAGTTTGTGTGTACTCGATGTTGGTTTCTGGCGCCTTGTCAGCCCACTCGAGGTATGTGGATATAAAGGGAAAATTGAGACGGTGTCGGTTGAAGTTCCTAGGTAACTCAGTCAGTAGAGCGTTGGTGTGCTTAGCCAAAGGTCTCGGGATCGATACCCGGGCCCGGAACAATTTTTCCCTTGAAATTATTAAACAATAATAATGTTTAAAGACTGTTCATAAACGTTGATAAATTTACATGTTCGTTAAATCTGATATTTGAGCAGTTAAATACATAATTATAATGAGAAACGACTTATGTCGTGTTACACTTCAAACACACTCTAAATAGAACTATCTCGTTTTCATCCATAATTTTAAATTTACAATGTATCACCAGTTATACTTTGAATGTTTATTTTGTTTTTCTTGTTCGAAAGAAGTTTAGTTGATTTTCGAGGTATTATTTTGCAATTTTTTACTTTTGAATTTAGTCCAGGGCATAAAAAAAATATCCTAAACTCATTTCAAGCACTTATCATAAATATGTATAGATAATAATTGTAGATAGACCTGTAATTAACAACTCTCCCTCAAGGGTTATCTGTCAATTCTGAGAGTTTATTTGCCTAATTGCCAATGTTGAATCAATCTCCCCGTGACGTTGTTACGGGATGCAACTGTACGGGCCTTGTGTATGGCATAAAAGCGACATAAATGTTTGAGGAATTAGTGAACCGAAGGGAATTGGCAGATGGATGGGATTGCACAGCACATGCAGCGATTTCATTAGAGGTTCGGACATCGATTCCCGGCGGACACTACAATTTGTCATTCAGATCTAGTGAAGCATATGTTTACGTCTTCGACCTCAGTGTGTGTGTGTTTGCTGCATTGATTTTCTCTGAACTTGCAAAGTCGTTATCCAGAATTATAGGTTGATTCAGAACGTAGGACATATAGTTCGTAAAGAATTTGTAGTCTATATCCGAAAACAATAGCAGACGTTCATCTTATGTAATTCATGGAAATTAGAAGTTAAAATTTGTTTAGAAAAAGCAGCTTATGCAGCCAGGTTTTTTCGAGGACTCCTCCCCTAAAAGTTACTCTATAATGGTATCATTTTTCTGTCGCATGAGGAAGAGTCTGTACATATAAATAGGGACCGTATTTTGTCCCACGAGGCTGTAAGGTTAAGTATTACTGGAGGTTTTTAAGTGGACTACACGCGTGCATATGCAAGCGAAGTACTTGACTGGCTGCTCACTCTACTCCTACTTGGTCAAGTTGGGCAGAACAAAACATGGAACGCTTACAATTTCAGTAATATTTACAATTTAAATTATTTACAGTATGTACACTAGAATACGTTATTTTTACTATTTACACTATCATAGAAAATATAGGCCTACATTTATCACACATTATTTAGACGTTTATGTACAGTGCTGTATATTGTAATGTGAAGTATTTTATTTCATATTATTATAGCCTACTTATTTTGTAAATCGTGTATAATAGTGTATACAGAGTGATTTATAAGTACCTGTACAAACTTTGTGGGTGCAGTGTAGAGGTAGAACTGAGAATAAAATGTTCCATACAACTTTTCCCGGAAATCCTTACTTTCAGAGTTTTGATGCATAATGTCCTACCTTGCTAGGCATAAAAAACATGGGCCAGTAAAGCCTTCGGATGTGTCACGTTCGCCTACATACGATTGCGTTAGATGTTTGTTATTCGTGCACCCCACTACAGTTGATTCCGACCTGATAAGACTTAGTTTACTGTACGTAGGTATGTTTAGTTGTATGGTGCTGTTGCAGTTCCTACCGTACCATGTCTCGTAAGTACACATTCATTGTGTCTTAAGTTCAGTAAGCTTCAATTGTATACAGTACTATATATCGTGCAACATGAGTTGCTTGGACAGCCAGATCACCGGACTTCTACTTTTGGGGTCGTCTGAAGGCGTTCCTTTATGCCACTCAAATTCCGAACGTAATAGAACTACAGCAGTGAAATCAAAATGGCTATGAGCCAAACATCATTACGATAATAAAAACTGATCGTTTGACATGGGCTGGACATTTGGCAAGAATGGAAGACTTACGACCAGCTAAAAGAGTCTTTTTTATATAATGCAGGAGGACAGAGGACTAGAGGAAGACCGAGAGCTAGATGGAATGATGACATAGGAAATGATGCTGAAAGTATTGAAGTGCGTAACTGGACTGGTAGAGCAAAAACAGAAAGGAATGGCGAAGACTTTTGGAACTGCCAGGAAGGACTCTTTATGGATTGAAGCGTGGTGATGATGATGATGATGATGATCTTTACACAAGAGACATCGCTTCAAAATCCATTGAGTTTATCTCAGTGTTTTATGATATGTAACTTGTAAAAATGACTTCTCTTCCACGTAATTTTCTATGTATTAACACAGTATAGTATACCTATATAGTCACGAAGCTTGGGATGATTTTTTGCATTTCTCGCAATACTTGCTAGCCGCTTGGAGCGCTGGGAGTACTAGGAACAATAGACTGTGCCACTGCCGCAGGGCAGACCATGCGACTCGCGTTTCAGTCGTATAAATTCTGCAGTGCCTGGGAAAAGTGACATAAGTCAGTTTCCACAAACCTTTTTGATACTTTATTGACAACTTAAACTCGTTTATGTCGATTTGATTTTTTTCTGTATGAATTATTGTAATAGGACAAATACTTATGTATCTTTTTCCAAGCGAGCATATGTTCCGTAAGTTGTCAATAAATTAACAAAAAAGGTTTGTGGAAACTGACTTATGTCACTTTTCCCAGGCACTGCAGAATTAGTTGGAATGCATAAAGAGTAACATATATTTCTCTAAATGTAGTGTAATTGCATTAATAAAATTTAAAACCATGATTATGAGACACTTCAGACATAATTCATTTGCGAGTTAAGGAGTAATATTATTTTTGTTGTGAAAATTACGTTGTTCGTACGTGTAATACCTGCTTTTATTTCGATTAAATATTGTGAAATTCTTGTACATTCATTTATGCACGATTCAATAATTTTCAGTTGCACCGCACGGATATTTAGATATGTTGAAATTATAGGTTATGTTTACTGTACCAGTTGCCCCTTTCTGTCTAATTTTAGTGGTCTCCAATGCCCTGCCATTAGATATGGATGTTATGTCAAATGGGAATTATAGGTTATATTTACTATATTTAACTTATATTCCTATATTCGCAATTATACATTATAATTAAACATAATGTCATGTATGATACCCCAGACATTCAATTTGTCTGTATTTTAATAAGTACTGAATTATTGTATTTATCTACTACCTAAGAGACGAAGTATCACAATTTTCTGTCTACAGTTAAGGAAGGTAAATGTGCTAAATTAAAATCACAATATAAATTCTCTTTTATTAAACCTCAAAATAGCTTCAATTCTAAACTCAAAATGTTAATGCGAACAGATTATGTCACAATGTAAAAATCTCTTCACATTAAAATCACACAGTTTTGCAATTATTTGTGCACCATATTATGCAACAAGAAGTAAACGCAACTTATGGACACATTACACTAAATAAAACGTAGCAATGATACGCAATAAAGTTATAATATAATATTTCACTGAGCTCCATACACTGAAATAGAAAACCCCAACATACATTACAATCTGGTCTAGATCGAAAAGGCATTGACTGTGCCGTATTTCGCATTGTGAAAAGTTTTGTAAACTGTGAAATGTTCGTTATCGGTTGTAATAACTGTAAATGCTAAAATACAATAATTCGAATAATAATATGGGACAAGGAGACGTTTGTAGCACTATAAATTATAAGAAAAAGAGGTCAGAGTTATCCTTCTTCCGAATTATCCAGGAAGGTTTATAAAATATAATATATACTTTATGAAAATAATATATAAACCTTATGTATTTCATATTTCAATAGTGGAAGGAAGGTATTAATTTTTTCAAAAGAACACGATATCGACAGTACAATACAATTTATCGTCTGTTAGGGAAAGGGTCTGTGATGAGGCGATAGTAGCGATCCTGGTGGTTAGCAACTATCTATGGATGCATACTTAGTAAGTATTGAGCTTCGTGACTGTATATACTAGACTGTGGTATTAATTAACCTGTAAAACATTGCGTTGTAGTACATTCAAATGAGAAATAAATTACTGGTTTCGTGTTACTTTCTCGGAACTGAGTCACTGTAGAACGGAGATAGAAAATGTAAGCTCTTAGGTATTGTTACATGCTTCGTACAACACAACATTGATCGCTGTAGCACAATTGTTATGTTTTAATTATATAGTACTAGTATTTTAATTACTCGATACACACGAGTTTCTCTTTCTGCAGCGCCCTTGTTAATGAGATACTGAATACGTTTCCTGAACCCAATGAATGCACGCAGTAATTTGATCATCTCAGATCTTATACTCGCTTGATTTAATCCGCTTAAACTCTAGCCTATGTTAATCTGCTTTAACATGTTTTCGTGGTCAATGGATACCGGGAGTCATCCAGAGATTTACTGAAATACTTGTATATCGTACATATGGGGGAGAGTCGGGTAGTATCGGACATCGGGTAATATCGGACAGTGAGTTTCTTTCATCTACCACACGATGATAGTACCTGATTGACATGGTTACGTTTCTGTGATGTCGCATAGAGAAACGTAACCATGTCATTCAGGTACTACCATATGGTGGTAGATGAAAGAAACGCACTGTCCGATACTACCCGATGTCCGATACTACCCGACTCTCCCCTATGAACGTGGTTTTGCGCAACACTTGCACTGACGATAGATAGGTAGATATACATATGTATGATAGCCAGTAGGACAAACAGTTGGGCAGGAAAACGGACAGAGAGTGATCTATATCTATCTATCTATCTATCTATCTATCTATCTATCTATCTATCTATCTATCTGTCTGTCTGTCTGTCTGTCTGTCTGTCTGTCTGTCTGTCTGTCTGTCTGTCTATCTGTCTATCTGTCTATCTATCTATCTATCTATCTATCTATCTATCTATCTATCTATCTATCTATCTATCTATCTATCTATCTATCTATCTATCTATCTATCTATCTATCTATCTATCTATCTATCTATCTATCTATCTATCTATCTATCTATCTATCTATCTATCTATCTATCTATCTATCTATCTATCTATCTATCTATCTATCTATCTATCTATCTATCTATCTATCTATCTATCTATCTATCTATCTATCTATCTATCTATCTATCTATCTATCTATCTATCTATCTATCTATCTATCTATCTATCTATCTATCTATCTATCTATCTATCTATCTATCTATCTATCTATCTATCTATCTATCTATCTATCTATCTATCTATCTATCTATCTATCTATCTATCTATCTATCTATCTATCTATCTATCTATCTATCTATCTATCTATCTATCTATCTATCTATCTATCTATCTATCTATCTATCTATCTATCTATCTATCTATCTATCTATCTATCTATCTATCTATCTATCTATCTATCTATCTATCTATCTATCTATCTATCTATCTATCTATCTATCTATCTATCTATCTATCTATCTATCTATCTATCTATCTATCTATCTATCTATCTATCTATCTATCTATCTATCTATCTATCTATCTATCTATCTATCTATCTATCTATCTATCTATCTATCTATCTATCTATCTATCTATCTATCTATCTATCTATCTATCTATCTATCTATCTATCTATCTATCTATCTATCTATCTATCTATCTATCTATCTATCTATCTATCTATCTATCTATCTATCTATCTATCTATCTATCTATCTATCTATCTATCTATCTATCTATCTATCTATCTATCTATCTATCTATCTATCTATCTATCTATCTATCTATCTATCTATCTATCTATCTATCTATCTATCTATCTATATATCTATCTATCTATCTATCTATCTATCTATCTATCTATCTATCTATCTATCTATCTATCTATCTATCTATCTATCTATCTATCTATCTATCTATCTATCTATCTATCTATCTATCTATCTATCTATCTATCTATCTATCTATCTATCTATCTATCTATCTATCTATCTATCTATCTATCTATCTATCTATCTATCTATCTATCTATCTATCTATCTATCTATCTATCTATCTATCTATCTATCTATCTATCTATCTATCTATCTATCTATCTATCTATCTATCTATCTATCTATCTATCTATCTATCTATCTATCTATCTATCTATCTATCTATCTATCTATCTATCTATCTATCTATCTATCTATCTATCTATCTATCTATCTATCTATCTATCTATCTATCTATCTATCTATCTATCTATCCATCCATCCATCCATCTATCTATCTAATTATCTATCTATCTGTCTGTCTGTCTGCCTGCCTGCCTGCCTGTCTGTCTGTGTGTCTGTCTCTTTGTCTGTCTGTGTCTGTCTGTCTGTCCGTCCGTCCGTCCGTCCGTCTGCGTCTCTGTATCTCTGTCTCTTTGCCTGTCTATTTATTTATTCATCTAGTCAACTCCGGATATAGTGAACCTCTGCGGACTTGCATATTTCGTTCACTATATCCGAGGTTCACTAAATCCGTAGTGTGTCTCCCCTAACCAGGAATGAATGAAATGAATGAAATTGTGAACAAGAAAATAAAACACTATACAGTAATTAAAACAGTACAACAGTACATCAGTAACAAATATAAATAATACTCGGGAGGAAATTAAACACAGAATAAGTATGGAAAATGCCTGTTTTTATTCGGTTGAGAAACTTTTATCATCCAGTCTGCTGTCAAAAAATCTGAAAGTTAGAATTTATAAATCAGTTATATTACCGGTTGTTCTTTATGGTTGTGAAACTTGGACTCTCACTTTGAGAGAGGAACTTAGGTTAAGGGTGTTTCAGAATAAGGTGCTTAGGAAAATATTTGGGGCTAAGAGGGATGAAGTTACAGGAGAAAGTTACACACGACAGAACTGCACGCATTGTATTCTTCACCTAACATAATTAGGAACATTGAATTCAGACGCTTGAGATGGACAGGGCATGTAGCACGTATGGGCGAATCCAGAAATGCATACAGAGTGTTAGTTGGGAGGCCGGAGGGAAAAAGACCTTTAGGGAGGCCGAGACGTAGATGGGAAGATAATACTGAAATGGATTTGAGGGAGATGGAATATGATGGTAGAGACTGGATTAATCTTGCTCAGGATAGGGATCAATGGCGGGCTTATGTGAGGGCGGCAATGAACCTCCGGGTTGCTTAAAAGTCAGTAAGTATACAGTAATTAAAATATTTCATTTTTGTGGAATGGATTACACTGTATATCGCATATTGTTGCTCACAGTTGATTTACTTAAACTATGTTGTCGATCCACGTCTGCTTGCAAAAGACTACGTTCAATGTCACTTATAATATTCACCTTATCTTCCAAAGAAAACATTTTACACTTCGACATTTTCATACAGTAGGTTACATTCACTGTTCGAACATTGATCTGGTACAAATGACAAACACTGTGACTGCATACTCTGCCTTGGAATTTCCCAGGTCACTTAATGGAAACTGGGAGGGGATTGATGGAGTTTGAAAGCCACCGGAATCTTACCATCATTTATGCTCTGGACATAATGTCCGCCCGCTTTTAATAACAGAAGAGAATTTCATTTTCTGTTGTTTCGATGCTATCCGTCGTAATTTGAAATGTTTCTGAGAACAGAAGATAACCCTTTGACGGTGGAGAATTAGAAATAACAATAGAGTAGTGTGCCTGAGAACAGTATGTAAATCCTTCGACGGTGGAGAGAAGCAAGGTCGTCACGCGTTGTCTGGATTTACAGTACAGCTCATTGTCTAGGAATGACTAAACCTACCTTTGTCCTTTGACTAAAGCAGTAAGAAATTTAGATTGTTGTTCTCAACACGTTCTTTCAATTTTGTAGAAGGTCTGACTTCAAATAAGAATTTGTCAGGATACAAGTCTTGTAACTTCAATTTTTAAGGTTCACTATAACCGAAGCGATGGTTCACTATAACAGAAATATTAATGTGCTTTTTAATGGATGCGGGTCGGGACCAACGATTTAGTTTCACTATAGCGAAATGCTCACTATAACCGAGTTGACTATATCCAGAGTTAACTGTATTTATTTATTTACTTATTTACTTACTGATTGATTCGTACATAATAAATACATCATTGGATGGATGTAGGCCTATTTAGGACGAATGAACAAATTGTAGGGACATGAATATAGACAGTTGTCCACCACTGTGGAGTACTGTTGGCATATCTGACCGTGAAACTAGCGGGCCCGAGTTCAAATCCTGGTTGGGACAAGTTACCTGGTTGAGGATTTTCCGATGTAACCAATTGAAACAGATTGGCTGGGTAACTTTCGGCGTTCTGCCATAATAATTATACTTCCCCTCTTACATAATCATCTCTGTTTCTTTCCCATACTTGTGGCTTGCGTTCGAAGTAGAGTCGGTTGCGAACCGCCACCGAACTCTGAGCTGACCCATAGGGAAATCTGTAGCGTGTGGGACGTTATCGCATGCACATCACTGCTTTCCGGGTAGTACAGGGCCCACACAAGCGACCTACGTGGGAGGGCAGTCCCACGCCACAAGCACAGTAATACCCGATATTTCAAGGCAAATGAACAAGAAGACCAAAGTGCAAATACAATGGAGTCTCTTCATTGTTTACAAATGGGCAGAAATACTAGCTATTAGTCAATCAAAGGTCATTTTATACGTTTGTACGTACTGTCTATTACATTATTGGTCTTCTGTGACGCCCCTACTTCAGACGATGTAACCACTGCCGAAGTATGAACTCAGTGACTCTTAGAAAGTGGATGTGGTGTAAGCAACCGGGTGAGTACAAACACTGTACATACTTGTCTCTAAGCGTTGGAGACACCAAGAAGCATATTCACTACAAGTTTCAACTTAATTTTTTTGTCTGAGTAAATGAATTATGAAAAGGTATTAGTCTAAATGACTTAAAAATATTTTTGTCGTTAACGTTAAAACAATTATTTTATTTAGAAGATTTACCACTATAATTATTTACTCTTATATTTGTATGTTTACAAATTTAGATTTTATTGTATTAATTTTATCTTATTTAGGTCCTATTTATTTTCCTAATAACTGCAACAAAATATGATATAAACAGAAAAAGAACTTTACCTCACTCCCGAAAGAGTAGAACTCGTGCTCAGGGATGGATTCCTGAATTGAAATTAAGAAGTATATAATACAATTTGTCTTATGACTACTACACAATAAGAATATATAAATTTAAATTTAATACCAGAGCTATTAAAATTGACAAGATTAGGATATTTAAATATAATTTTGTTATATATTTTTGGGTCTAAATTACTACTATAATTAAATACTGTAGCAGTGTTGGATTTTGGTTGAAACAATCTTAAAGAGTTCATACCTTTTGTTTTATAACTATGAGAATACAATTCAAAATTATTTTGATTTTTGTATATGAATTTTATTAATACATTATAATCCTAAAATAATTCTTACTTGAATTTGTAATATTTTCATATATAAATTTAAATAAATTTCTCTCTTCTTCTTTACTGTATCTTTTCATGTCAACGTCGAGCATGAGCAAAGCGATCGCCTTATCAGTAACGTATTGAGTGGTGTTCCTTTAGTGGAAGGAATCAGCTTTCCAAACTAGAAGTTTCCATAACAGAAGTTTCCAACGGAGGGACTCCATTGTAATAGAACATTTATTGCCAACACAATATGTTACCGACAAACACCGCTAGAAGAATTTTATACTTCTTTAAATTTATTGAAAGTAGCCTATTCAAGTAGGAAGTGTCACATACTTGCTACTAATTTATTACAAGTATGCTTATTTGTATAAAGCCCCCCCCCCATTTCGACTGTATCATACTCGCAATCTTCTCTTTCTTTGAAGATAATGGAGAATACTAATATGATACTGAAAATGACATAATAGTGCCGTCTTGCTGTTGTACACTCAATTACCAATAGAAAACGTATTTACTATTTGTCGAAATGAAAATAGCAATGACAATTCGTGATCTATATTTACTTTATTTTTGTTTTATGAAAATGGTCATGTCTAAGTCTAAGTTTTAAATAGACATGCACGCTTCATAGACCAGCATCTGATTTACTTGAAGTTTTCATAATATTTGAACGTGTACAACTGCGGACCTAACACTCTAAATATGCTAAGTGCCAAAACCAACTATCTGAGATATTGATGAAAAACACACTGCGAAATATATGTTGAGATACCTACAACGCCGTCTTTTGGCGCAGGGACGAGTCACTTACAGTTGAGCTACGACAAAGACAATTTAGTATGATATTCTCATATGGATGTTCCTCCCTTAGATTGAATAAAGTATAATTGAAAAATTGGCACTTAGCACATTTAGAATGTTAGGACTTAAATTATTGTCAACATTTTAACTCAGAGGCAAGAACAATGATATAAAGACTTTATAGCTGAAGATTTTCGGCATAGGCGATATGAAACATCATAGAAAACAGGGAAATACTCTTATATTTACGTATTTTTTTTTTCTGATTTGAGCAGAAGTGGAGAAACACTTGACGAGTAGCGAAATATTGTGTAGGGATCATCTGCAGTTCAACAGACTTCCATTTAAAGTTCTATCCATGTTAGATTTGGATTACTCTTTCTCTCCCCGAAGAGAAATACCACTATGCATGCACAGAACCTTGAGCTTTCTTTTCTTTAATATGTATGATCATTAAGTGTAATAATGTGAAAGTGATGGGAAAGTTGTGAATTAGGTCATTCATTCATTTATTCATAGTTTTCTGCCCAAGGGCAGGTCTTTCACTGCAAACACAACATTCTCCAATATTTTATATTTTACGCCTTGCTTTAATCTCCGCATATAATCCATATTTCTTAATGTTGTCTATTATCTGATATTTTCTTCTACCCCGGACTTTTCTTCCGTTCGTCATTCCTTGCAGTTCCTTCTTAGCCACTACAGCCCAGCTAATTTCTTTTTCTCTTCCTGATCAGTTTCAGCATTATTCTTTCTTCATCCATTCTTTCGAACACAGCTTGAATTCTTAATGTGTCTCTCCATTTCACACGCTGCATTCTTCTCCATCAATTTGAGGTGAGCTTACGTAAAATATCAGCTTTATTAGTACTTGTGTGAAATAGGAAATGATTAACCGTGCACCATTTAGCTATCATTGACTTTTATACAGTTGAAGGCGAAGGTAGGAGTAATCTTCGGAATGTTGTGAAAAAGTTTATTCACCACAAATAATAAAAGTTCAAAGTGTACTCCCTTTGAATAATAATCCATCTTTCTTTTCTTCCTCATTCAGAACGAATGAATCACTTGTTCGTTGCATGAATGGATTTCTGTGTAGCTGGATAGACTGAAAGAATAAATAATTATTTCGAAGAATAATGTTATTGAACTTCTTCGTAAATAAATAAATTTATTGATTGACGAATAAGTGGCTTTTGGTGAATGAATGGACTATTCGATATATGGAATTATAAGTGAGAATGTGGATGTATTTCTGAATTACATTAAATAATTTTTTGAGTGAATAATTTGTTGATTAGACAGATGGATTTATTGCTCTGTGCATAATTTTTTCATAAGTATATTGACTGCTTGATGGATGGATTATACAGGGCTTTCATTTCAAAAGTTCCCAATCTAAATACTGTAACTAATTACTTAAATTGAATTAAATGAAAAACACGTCAATTTAGATATTGAGGGAGAAGTCTAAAACCAGGCTTAATTGTAATTTAGATTTGATTACCTGGTTGGGTTTTTCCGAGGTTTCCCCCACCGAAAAGGTAAATGCCGGGTAATATTTTGGCGAATCCTCGGACCTCATTTCATCTCACTACATCTCGCCAAAATGTAAAAAAAATTGTACAACATTGTAAAAATTGTAGAAAATTACTAAATTGTAAAACTATAAAAATTTGTAAAAATTGTAATTGTAATATTGTAAAATGTTGACATGTTCCACATCTTAAAGCTTCATTGCTCATGTAAGATCTATGGAATAAAATAAATGAATGAATGAATGAATGAATTCACCCCCACCACCCCACCCCCAGCCACCCCCACCCCCAGACACCCCCCACCCCCAGCCACCCCCACCTCCAGCCACCCCCACTTTGAAATTTCAAATGGCACCCTATATATTTGTACTTAAATATGAAAGAGCATTCAATTGTTTATGCATCTCATTAATTTGTTTACGCATCTTTTGTTTTCTATCGTCGCCTGGCAACCTGAATTTTTGTTATTATCAGTTAATTGTATGATGAAAACACAGCTTATTTTGGGTAATTTCCTAAATTTAATAAATAAGGATGATTTATGTTTTCTCTTGAAGGGTATACACCATTTTAAAATAATTTAATACACGAACACAGCTATTACCTGAAATGCTCAATAAGTTTTTGTAGCTTTATTCTCTTCAACTCTAATCAACAATAACAACAATCCAGGTTGCCAAGCGACGATAGAAAACAAAAGATGTGAAAACAAATGAATGAGATGTATAAACAATTGAATGCTCTTTCATATTTAAGTACAAAAATATAGGGGTGCCAGTTGAAAATTCAAAGTGGGGGTCACTGGAGTGGGAGTTAAATCTAAAATGTAATTAAGCCTGGTTTCAGACCTACCTCTCAGTATCTAAATTGACCTGTTTTTGTTTAAATTTAATTCAATTTAAATAATTAGTTAGTTATACTGGAAAGTTTTGAAATGAATGATATACTCATATGATATGATATGATATATGATATGATATGATATGATATGATATGATATGATATGATATGATATGATATATGATATATGATATATGATGTGATGTGATATGATATATGATAAATGATAAATTATATGAGATATGATATGATATGATGTGATGTGACGTGACGTGACGTGACGTGACGTGACGTGACGTGACGTGACGTGACGTGACGTGACGTGACGTGATATATTTCATGTGAACAATTATATCCATGTAATGTGGACCTCACAATTTTGTATCAGGTGCCAGAAACACATTCATTATAGATATACCTTCCTGTAGATTCTCTTATAATTTAAATTCATACCTCTTGCTTACATTCCCTCATTATTGCTTCCTGTCCACACCCGTGGAGTAAAGGTTAGCGAGTCTGGCCGCGAAACCAGGTGGCCCGGGTTCGAATCCCGGTTGGGACAAGTTATCTGGTTGAGATTTTTTCCTGGGTTTTCCCTCAACCAAATATGAGCATATGATGGGTAACTATCGGTGCTGGACTCCGGTCTCATTTCACCTGCATTATCACCTTCTTTTCATTAAGTCGCTAAATAACCTGAGATGTTGATACAGCGTCGTAAAATACCTACTAAAAATTATTGCATTCTACTCTTTCCCTTAAACTCATTCACTGTTTACTATAATCTCTTACATCTGTCCTTGATGGGTGGATTAATGAATAGATAAACAATTGATGAATTATTCAATTACTAAGTATATAAACAAAATTGATCGTTGGGTAAATAGATAAATTAACGGTTGGGTACGTAAATGTATGAGGGAATGAGATAGCTTCGAAAATATCGAGTAAACTTCTTTTTCCTTACACATTATACTTTTAAAGGCAGCTGTCAGTTTCGACTGTTTGGAAGTCAGTTTTGGAAATGAATCTATGGGGGTCTAGGATAATGGTAAACCCTTTCAACGATGTTACCCGATCTCAGTATCGAAGTCTGTTACTCTCGAATGTGATCTCAAGTTCTTGATTCTTCTCTGCTTAATCGAGACAAGAGAAAATTTCGCTTCAATTTTCGAATAATGAACCTTAACAAAGACTTGATGAGAACGCTTTTAGAGTTCAATTGTGCGTGGAAAGTTCCTATTGTCGACTTGCGCCGTTGTTGAATTGTAACTGTTGTTTAGCAAAGCACCTCATCAGGATCAAGCAAACACCCTGAGAGGTTAGGCAACCATTCTGGCCTTTGTGCCAAGCGCCGGGGATAGTCTACTGAACTATGGGGCCCAAACAATGAACAGAGAGATCGCGTACTCTGCAACTCTATTCTGCACATTAGTGGAAGGAAAGACTTCTTGTTCTTGTACTCCACTCGGAATTTTAGTAAACAAGTACAGAAAAAAACAGAAGCCTCCCAGATAATGATCCTTATTTAGGAATGTTGTACTGTAGGCGCTCTTAGCATTAAATGATATGCAATATGCAACACAGTGAAATGCGAAAGTTCAGTTGAAGATTAGGTTTTGTATTAAACATATTTGCATTTCGCTGTAGTTGAAGCCATAGCATTCGTAGCTACAACTTCAGCAAAATCGGTTCGATCCCCGGTCGAGAAGAGTAAAGTGGAGATCTATCTCTCTCCCGCAGGAACAGGACGTGTTTCTTAGTTTATATTTTCCTGTATTTTCTCATTTTACGTCATTGCTCCATATTTAATACATAAACAGAAGCTCCAGTGTTGGTTCAGAAGGAAATAGTGTGTGTATCCAATGCCTACCCACTTCACTTACGTAATTCGAGTTCCGCATATTGCGGACTGATGGTAGGACTGTGACCAATTTTCAACTCGCATGCCATTTCGGTGGGCCATCTGTGCATGATGTGTATCTGTGGAGAGTTATATCGTATACTAAAGTGAGAGTATGTGTTACTGTAAGTATAGTGTAGGGAATGGGTGAGGATGATGAAGATGAAAAAGGGAGAAGGGGAAATCCGGTTCCGGCACGTAACCTACTCCTGTCGAATAGCACCAAGGAGGCCGCCAGGCTTAACGTCCCCATCCGACGGACGAATCACTATCAACAGTGACATATGCCTTCTCTTCATATGTACTGCAGAGAGATTTTGGATTTAAGCCGGGCATTTATAACTGGACGGTGATTAGCAATAGTGATCCAAGCGCCAAAAACCTGTTTCGAGATATTGGCCATTGAAATAAATCTGTTTTCTTTTTTATAAAACGTTTTACGCAAGAAGTATAACATTCATACTGTTACAAAAAATAACACAAATAATACCAAAAAAGATTAACCGATTTTTAATAAGAGACCGGCAGTTGAATTAATATTTCAATGCAAAATAAATAAATGAATGTTATGAAATAAACTAATATTTACTTATAAATAGCAGAAAAATTCAGATATCACATTCTTGATATTTTCCGAGTTAAATTAGCCTGTCATCAACAGATTTGTGCAAATATCTATTTTTTTTTTCAAATTGTCAGTTAGTCTATTATTGCGAAACTCCGTCCGATTATATTATTATTATTATTATTATTATTATTATTATTATTATTATTATTATTATTATTTATTACATAATTATTTTATTTGTTACATAAGTATTTTATTGGTGTGTTGGGAAGATAAGAGGAATTGTTATTGTATTATATTACGTAATTATATATTATGTATTGTATTACATTAATTATATTTTGTTCATAGTAATGTAGTAATTTTGTATGATACTGAGTTAAGAGAAGGCCGGATGGCCTTAACTCTGCAAGTTAAAATACACTACTACTACTACTCCTACTGCTACTGCTACTGCTACTACATTTGTGTACAATCTAGTGATTAGAAGTTGTGCACTGCCACATCTTCTAGTTTCGAGGTAGAAATTATAGAATAAAATCTCTAATTCCGTCGTGAATCGAACCCGGCCCAGCTAGTGTGGAGACAGACGCGCAAACAAGGAAATTGTGAGTACGGGCCGATTCAAGGAGACATATTTTTAAATGTGTGGTTATTCAAGTCATTGTGTAATTCTCTGAAACTTGTTAAACTAAGGTTTACATCACAGAGATCCCACTGCTTATGAATGTCCAGCGCTGGCGAACAAAGACCAAAATGAACATTGACGCCATAACTGACCATTTTAACCGCTTATAGAACAGGACATAATTCGGTTTTGTTTCGATCTATTTGGTGGACAACCCTGTAGCCCAGTCATGTCAATTGATGCCCATAGGCGCAAGCGCGCTTTAGAGCTCAGTAGAGCCTGAGCGCTTTACAACGGAAAGGAGAGAGGCAGACGAGTGAGGTAGTATATGCCGCTTGGTTGAGTTATATACAGAGATGGCCAGCACTGATTCAATGGACAAAGAGAAGCAAACTTATTAAAACTGTATCAGTGTTAATTTTTAGATTTGGCTGAGAAGTATAAGTGCATTATAAGAATGTAAGTTTTAATTTTAACGCTCATTTTTCACAAGTTTGTTTTTTTTTTATTCAAAAGGATTTTTTTTTTCATTTTTTTTATAGAAAAGTGAAATTTTCAGATATAGACATATTTATTTAGAGGGCTTACAGGCACTGAAACAATGTTTTTCGTAAATCTAATATACTGTAAATACGTATTATGAAGATAGCGTATTAAAAATTTTGAAAATATTCGCATGGAAAATTAATGTTTGTAAGGAAATGAATTAACAAAGCAACTACTGTTACATAATAAGCAAAAGATATCCGACCATGTGTTGTAAAAACGTCAGCTCTATAGCTTCAGCAGGCTTCGAGAAAATAATTTAATATTCTGATGATAGGAAGTTGCTCACCAATATCACCTTAAAAGCATAATGCGATAAGAGTTTTGTTATGGAATATTAGTTACACTCAAAACATATACAGTACCCAGGTAAATTTGCTTTGTACTATAATATTGTTTCGATTAGTTCATTGATTACCTTTATAAGGCTAAAGATACCACCAAGATCAATTCCAACTTACCATGGCATACTCAATCTCTTTTTTTGGGATATCACTTTGTTTATGAATGATGTGTTTCATTCACTTAGTATAGCATAGTTGTAATACTATGGAATTTATGTGAATATTTCTTCTTAACTCTTTATTATGTTATTAACGTTTAAAACCAACTGCAATAGTAAGAGATCGGTGTAAATACTTTTATTTTACAGACAATGTAGATAATATCAAATAGAAAGATGCCATATAAAAATAACGACATAAAATTTCACATTCCGTTTGAAGTTTGTACACCACTGTTTTCTTAATCCAACAGGCTGCATATTCCTCCTTCCATAAGTAGCACTTGATGCCCGCGCACTACGTCAAGGTCAGAAAAATGCGCTTGCTTTGACATCACTGCTATAGCCTGTGAATCTCTGATTCATTCATCAGAGTGTGTACTTGAAGGGGACTAAATACTGTGAAAACAGGCTTATTTGCATCGTTTAATGTATGCAGAGTTTCCTTGTAAACGCTTATCTCTAAACCCGTTGAATATAGAAGTCAGATGTGATCTCGTATAAATGTTATGGCGAATTGTAAGAACTCGTAATTCCGTTCAGCACCTAAAGCAGAGCTTCGCTATGTACAGTACGTTCAACGGTAAATTATTGCGTACGTGTTGTGAGACTGGAATTGTATGACTTCGAAATATAGAATATTATAATTTGAAGTTTGATTAATGGTTTCAGGTTCAAAATTTCGATTGATAATATTTATAATCATTTTAGTGGTATTTTTTAAAAAGTCAATGATAACACCAATCTTCCGTTGCCTACAGCTTTAAGTTCTTTTGAAGATATTTCTATTTCAGAATCAAATATTAACGTTGCACTTTTAAGAATTAAAGTTGACAATCACCAGGGCCAAATAGCATAATTGTGCGATGTCTTAAAGAGTTGCAAACATCTACTTTACTGCATATAATAGCAAATGGAATTATGAAATTTCGAAAATGCCCAAAAATATTTAACTCTGCGAGAACAGTTTTGATATGTAAAAATGGAGATCCCCTTGAAATTAGAAATTGGAGGCCGATATCTATTTTTTTATTCGCAAGATTATAGAAAAATGTTTTGATAAACAATTGAGACACTATATGGAATGCTCACTTCATCAACGAGGTTTTATTTTCCTCCCTGGAGCTCATATAAACACTTCTATAGTTAATGCTTGTTTACAAACTTCTAAGTCACTGCAGAAAAAAACTGCTTTAGCCTACAGCCTTCTTAGATGTGTCAAAAGCATATGATACTGTTAGGCAGTTACTACTACTTATTATTTACTTACTACTTACTTACTAATTACTGCTTACTATTTACTACCATTTACTAGTTAGGCTACTTACTACTTACTGCTAACTATTTACTAATACTTACTACTTACTATTTACTACTACTTACTACTTACTATTTACTACTACTTATTAAATTACTTACTGCTTACTATTTACTACCACTTACTACTTACCTACTACTTACTGCTTACTATTTACTACTACTTACTACTTATTACTTACTACTTACTATTTACTACTACTTACTACTTACTGCTTACTATTTACTACTACTTACTAATTACTTACTGCTTACTATTTACTACCACTTACTACTTATCTACTACTTACTGCTTACTATTTACTACTACTTACTACTTACTTATTACTTACTACTTACTGCTTACTATTTACTACTACTTATTACTTACTACTTACTATTTACTACTACTTACTACTTACTGCTTACTATTTACTACCACTTATTACTTACCTACTACTTACTGCTTACTATTTACTACTACTTACTATTTACTACTTACTACTACTTACTACTTACTGCTTACTATTTACTACTACTTACTACTTACTGCTTACTATTTACTACAACTTACTACTTATTACTTACTACTTACTATTTACTACTACTTACTACTTACTTATTACTTACTACTTACTGCTTACTATTTACTACTACTTATTACTTACTACTTACTATTTACTACAACTTACTACTTATTACTTACTGCTTACTATTTACTACTACTTACTACTTACTTATTACTTACTACTTACTGCTTACTATTTACTACTACTTATTACTTACTACTTACTATTTACTACAACTTACTACTTATTACTTACTACTTACTATTTACTACTACTTACTACTTACTTATTACTTACTACTTACTGCTTACTATTTACTACTACTTACTACTTACTGCTTACTATTTACTACAACTTACTACTTATTACTTACTGCTTACTATTTACTACTACTTACTACTTACTTATTACTTACTACTTACTGCTTACTATTTACTACTACTTATTACTTACTACTTACTATTTACTACTACTTACTACTTACTGCTTACTATTTACTACCACTTATTACTTACCTACTACTTACTGCTTACTATTTACTACTACTTACTATTTACTACTTACTACTACTTACTACTTACTGCTTACTATTTACTACTACTTACTACTTACTGCTTACTATTTACTACAACTTACTACTTATTACTTACTACTTACTGCTTACTATTTACTACCCCTTACTACTTACCTACTACTTACTGCTTACTGCTTACTATACACTATTACTTACTACTTACTTATTACTTACTACTTACTGCTTACTACTACTTACTACTTACTTATTACTTACTACTTACTGCTTACTATTTACTACTACTAACTACTTATTTATTACTTACTACTTACTATTTACTACTACTTACTAATTACTTACTGCTTACTATTTACTACTACAAACTACTTACTTATTACTTACTGCTTACTATTTACTACTACTTACTATTTATTACTTACTACTTACTGCTTACTATTTACTACTACTTACTATTTACTTACTACTTACTGCTTACTATTTACTACTACTTATTACTTACTACTTACTGCTTACTACTACTTAGGCTTACTTATTACTTACTGCTTACTATTTACTACTATTTACTAATTACTTACTGCTTACTATTTACTACCACATATTACTTATTTACTACTTACTCCTTACTTATCACTTACTACTTACTGCTTACTATTTACTACTACTTAATAATTACTTACTGCTCACTATTTACTATCATTTACTACTTACTGCTTACTATTTACTACTACTTATTACTTACTGCTTACTATTTACTACTTACTACTACTACTACCTAGTAATGCTGCTACTGCTACTTACTACAACTACTTACTTATTACTCACTACTTACTGCTTACTATTTACTACTTACTACTTACTACTTATTACTGGTACTACCACCTACTGCTGCTACTTACTACTACTACTGCAGCTACTGCTGCTGCTGCTACTGCTACAACCACTACTACTACTACTACTACTACTACTACTACTACTACTACTGCTACTACCATCACCACTACCACCACCACTACCACTACTAATAAATATTATACAGGGTCCGTCAAAAAGATCAAACGTTTTTAGGTTGGCAGTAACTGTGGCTAAGACAGTCGCTCAGTAGCGGGAGGATAGGGATTGAACGTCGTTATTGATGCCTTCAGTTTCAGTGCATCCGTGGAACGCATCATATCGGGCGTTTATCATGTGGATATTTTTTCAAAACAAATAATTCAGTAGTTCTTGCGCAGCATCGGATCCGACAATATTTCATTGTGGGTAGATATGGGCGAGTTCCCAGTCGTAACACAATTTTATTGTGGGTGAACAATATCATTACGACGTCTTCAGCATTAAAACAAGTCAACAGCAAGGCAAAGAACTGCCCGCACTTCAGAGACGTGGTAGGCAGGACAGTGCTGAACTTCAGAATTAGGTTCCAGGAGTGCGTTAGGAATAATTGACGTTATTTAGAGGTTACAATTTTCAAAACCTAATTTTCTGCTTTTTCATCAGTAAATCCTCTTTTCGATAAAAGAATAAAAACCGAGTTACAGTACATTAAAATAAAACTGTGTTGTCTCATTTCAAAAAACGTTAGATCTTTTTGCCGCACCCTGTATCAACACAAAGTACGTACAGCGGTATTTTACTCGTATATCATGAAATAATTAATAGTCATTCTTTGAATAAGTTTTTCATTATCCTGTGTGAGTTGTTGACCGGATCGTTGTTGCTAATTGAACATAGAGAAATTGACTCCTCTCACAATGACGAATAAGGGCTGTATTGTCAATAGCAGTTTAAACTGCTTGCAATTTAATCCATGGCTTAAACGATGGTCCATATTTTGAACATTCTATTGAAGCAGAGTAATTTAAACTATTGTTTAAAGCTAAGCCTTGATATTCTGAGTTTAAACCAATCAGTTAGTAATGCTGTCTGTCAAATTAATTGTTCAATACTGAAATTATATGATAATTGTTAATAAATCATTTGTATTATCTTATTTTCCTATTCAAAATCAGTATTTATATATTTATTCAATTATTTGGTTGCAGGGCGTTACAATGTTGAATGACAGCATTGATCTCCGGTCATATAGCATATCACTCACTTACATGCAGACATAAATTTTAAAATTTATAATATTTTATATAATATCTTACAAATTAAATAATGTTAGTTTATTTATATTTATATTATTGCATTATGATGTTGCAACAATAAAAACAAAAGGATAAAATCAGGCAGTTCGATTTATTAGCTCGTAGGCAAATAAAATATCATCATCATCATCATCCTTGCATGTATTGGGCCTAGTGGCCCGTTACGGTCTCTTGCCAACGCTTGAACGGTCTGCCCAAGAATCTCTTGTCCACAGGATGGTAATTTAAAATTTTCGTGGAATTCTAGAACGAGGCATTCTGATGACATGTGATCTCCAGTTTTGTCTGTATTTCTGTAGGAATTCCGTAATCGGTTCAAACTGCAGTTCTTTCATAATGTCAAAATTTTTAATGTGATCTATTCTCGTGTATCCCGCTGTACGACGCATAAATCTCATGTTTGCCGCCGTTAATCTTTGTGAATCAATATTGCGGACTTACTTCCTCCAGGCTAGTAACCCGTTGGAAGGACATCTTAATAAAAAGTCTCTGCAAATAAAATATAATTGAATAAAATTATAGAAAAACAAGTAAAAGTACTAAAAATTTCAGGGAAAAAGAATGCAAATGAATTTTAGAAATAGTAAAGGAAAAGAAGAACATTATGCAGACAACTGCTGCAATACGCATAGGATATCTTGCTTTTTTATAAAAGCCATGCTTCACAGTGTTCATCTCTTCTCTGATATATGACATTTTAATATACCTTTGTGATAATCCTGCTGCTGTCTCAGAAACTTCATGTATCACTTTACTTACACTATTCAGATATATACCGTAACGCTCCCAACATGTATTTGAAAATTTTGCTGATGCGTAGTCTAAGACCTTAAGTCTATAAAAAGTTTCTCAGCTGGAAAAAGAGTATGGTTTCTGTCCATAAGTGACTTGATTCTTAATTCTATTTGATTTAACACCGTGTCTGCAGTATTCTTATGGAGACCTATTAAAAACTTACTTCCATTCCATCCTTGAAAATAACTCATTCCTGGCCTGAACGTTGTTGCTCTGGGTAAAATTCTTATATATTCATCTTCAATTTCATTAAAAATTTCTATCAATTGCTTCATCATGTACAATTTATATTAATATTTTTTTCCAATAAACAGTTTGAGTTTAGGTTGTACCAAAGAGTTTAACCAAAGTTTAAACTATTAAACTTGATGGTTTAAACTAAAATAGTGTTTAAATCAAGAAAGGCAGTTAAATCAGACTTGAGAATACTTTTTTTTGTTTAAATCGCATTTTAAATTTAGAGTAAGTTAAAAGGTAGTTTAAACTACTATTAAGAATGCAACTCTTAGTGTTGCTAACAGTTGATACAGAAAAGAACCAACAACAAACTTCCGCGTTCTCCCCGACATATCTTACATAAAATTAATTCTGTTGGCATAAGATTGTTTGTTCAGAAGAAAACAGTGTCCATTGCTCGTAAAGCCCGTAATGTAATCCCAGGGCAAAAGGGACTTCCATGGCATTAAAAGACCAGATGCCTGCTGCAAATGACTCCAAGCAGCTATAATAGGGGATTAGCGGATAACGGATGCACAGTGCAGGAAACATAGGGTTATTCCAATGAAAAGACCCTTTTGAAACTGCTGACATTTTGTTAAAAGTTAAGTTTACTAAATATAAATCGATTTTTAAATCATAAAATGATGAGCTATAACGTGGCTACATCTGTCCTCAGTTACTTCATTTCGTTTCCGTCAGAAACTTTTTTTTCGAATTGCAATAAATGAAATCTATTGAGGCTATTCTTGTAAATAAAAGCTATTGAGGTTATTCTTGTAAATGGAATCTATTGAGGCTATTCTTGTAAATAAAATCTATTAAGGCTATTCTTGTAAATGGAAACTATTGAGGCTATTCTTGTAAATAAAATCTATTGAGGTTATTCTTGTAAATGGAATTTATTGAGGCTATTCTTGTAAATAAAATCTATTAAGGCTATTCTTGTAAATGGAAACTATTGAGGCTATTCTTGTAAATAAAAGCTATTGAGGTTATTCTTGTAAATGGAATCTATTGAGGCTATTCTTGTAAATAAAATCTATTAAGGCTATTCTTGTAAATGGAAACTATTGAGGCTATTCTTGTAAATAAAAGCTATTGAGGTTATTCTTGTAAATGGAATCTATTGAGGCTATTCTTGTAAATAAAATCTATTAGGGCTATTCTTGTAAATGGAAACTATTGAGGCTATTCTTGTAAATAAAAGCTATTGAGGTTATTCTTGTAAATGGAATCTATTGAGGCTATTCTTGTAAATAAAACTATTGAGGTTATTCTTGTAAATGGAATCTATTGAGGCTATTCTTGTAAATAAAATCTATTAAGGCTATTCTTGTAAGTGGAAACAACTGAGGCTATACTTGTAAATAAAAGCTATTAAGGCTATTCTTGTAACTGAAAACTATTGAGGCTATTCTTGTAAATAAAAGCTGTTGAGGCTATCCTTGTAAATGGAAACTATTGAGGCTGTTCTTGTAAATAAAAGCTGTTGAGACTATTCTTGTAAATGGAAACTATTGAGGCTATTCTTGTAAATGGAAACTATTGAGGCTATTATTGTAAATAAAAGCTATTGAGGCTATTCTTGCAAATGGAAACTACTGAGGCTATTCTTGTAAATAAAAGCTATTGAGGCTATTCTTGCAAATGGAAAGTATTGAGGTTATTCTTGTAAATAACTATTGAGGGTATTTTTGTAAATGGAAACTATTAAGGCTATTCTTGTAAATGGAAACTATTAAGGCTATTACTGAGTGGCTGACTGCGTTTGTATTGCATACTTATTCATCTGCATATTCCATTTCTTGTTGCTAAGAATTATTATGGATATAGCTCAAAGCCACTATTAGCCTATTCAGAAAATCCAATAGATCTCTTCGTTTTTTACGCGAAACGCCTATATTCGACCTCTAAGGAGGGGAAAATTGTAACGTTTTCATATCAAGCTTCTTCTTTAAACTCTCACTTCACTCATGATATCAAGGTAACAAAAAGTATAAGACGAACTCCATGCTTCGCGGTTTTTCATGCTGCCCATCTCGCTTCATTCTATATTATTTAATGTGCCGCGAGGATTTCCACTGATCCGTGTCTGGAGCAGAACCCATCATCAGTTTATCTTATGGCAGACCTCCTAACTGAAGGTGAAATACATTCTGTGCTATTAAGGGGGGAGGTACGCCATTGACCTGCAAAAATTTAGTGACATTCATTTTTTTTATATATCTCAGCTACTATAGAAACTAAATGAACAAAATTTCTCTCCTACAAAAAATGCAATCTTTCAATAAGTTTTCATTACATAAGAAATTGTTATATAATCCACAGTTTGAAAGATAGAGGGATGGGGTTTGCAGTAAAACACTTCATTTTTCACAGGCATTTGTTCCTTGTATAAATATAAGGGGCTTTCACTTAAGTATAAGGACAGAAGTGAAACATCTCTTTTGAAAGGTTATCTTTTAACTTTCGGTAGAAACTGTAGCAGGACTAGTAGTAGGAGTAGAAAGGCGAGTAGTAGTAGTAGCAGCAGCAGTACCAGCAGTAGTAATAGGAGGACGAGTAGTAGTAATAGGAGGGCGAATAATAGTAATAGTAGCAGCAGTAGTAGTAGCAGCAATATTATAACGAGTAGTAATAGGAGGTCGAGTAGTAGTAATAGTAGAACGAGTAGTAGTAGTAGCAGCAGTAGTAGTAGCAGCAGTATTATAACGAGTAGTAATAGGAGGACGAGTAGTAGTAATAGTAGAACGAGTAGTAGTAGTAGTAGCAGCAGCAGTAGTAGCAGCAGTATTATAACGAGTAGTAATAGGAGGACCAGTAGTAGTAATAGTAGAACGAGTAGCAGTAAAAGTAGAACGAGTAGTAGTAGTAGTAATACGACGAGTAGTAATAGTATTTGCAATAAGACTAATAGTAGTAACAGAACGAGTAGCAGTAGTAGTGGGACGAGTATTAATAATAGTTGCAAGAAGACTAACAGTAGTAAGAGGACGAGTAGCAGCAGCAGTAATAGCAGGACGAGTAGTAATAGTAGGATGAAGAGTAGTAGTAGTTGTAGGACTAATAGTAGTAACAAGACGAGTAGCAGTAGTAGCAGGACGAGTAGTAGTAGTAGGATGACGAGAAGTAGTTGTAGGGCTAATAGTAGTAACAGGACGAGTAGCAGTAGTAGTAGGATGAGCAGCATCAGTAGTAGTATTAGGATGATGAGTAGTAGTTGTAGGACTAATAGTAGCAAGAGAACGAGTAGCAGTAGTAGTAGGACCAGCAGTAGTAGCATTGAAGAATAGTAGTAGTGTAGTAGTAGTAGTAATATGGCGAGTAGTAGCAGTAGCAGCAGTAGTAGTAGTAGTAATAGTTATTTTTGTAGACCAATAGTAGCAACAGGACGAGTAGCAGTAGTAGTATCAGGACGAGGAGTAGTAGTAGTAGTAGTAGTAGTAGTTGTAGGGCTAATAGTAGTATCAGGACAAGTAGCAGTAGTAGTAGAAGTAGAAGGGCGAGTACTAATACTAACAGTAGCAGGACAAGTAGTAGTAGGACGAGGAGTTATGATAGGAGGGGATTAGAAGGACGAATAGTAATGGTAATTTTAGGAGGACTAGTAGTAGTAAAGGACGAGTAGCATTAGTAGGAGGTCTAGTAGTGATAGTAGGGGACGATTAGTAGTAGGAGGACGAGTAGTAATAGTTCTAGGAGGACTAGCAGTAGTAACAGGACGAGAAGCAGTGTAGGAGTAGGAGGGCTAGTAGTAAGAGGACGAGTGATGATGGTGGTGTAATAGTAGTGCTAGTACTAGTGGTAACGGTAGTAGTACTGGCAGTGATAGCAGTGGTAGTATGGGTGGAACCAGCAGTTGTAGTATTGGTAGCAGCATTCTATTTATGAACTGAAGTTGTTATTCAGTGTCATAATAATTATAATGGGCGAGAAATGGTCTACAAACTGTTTTGGAGCACTCTATCAGGAACGGAGTTCCTTAACGTGCTGTTAATCTACCACACGAGCTTCCCAACTATATGTCCCTCTCAGAGGAAACGATGCTAAGGATTTTATCACACTTTAAAATCAATCGCCCTGAACCGGGTTTGAACTCGCAAGGCTCGGATGCACCGGCCGATGAGACGTGATAGCCAGTAGATCGCAGAGGACAACTTGTCTGTAAAGTTCGGAAACGCCGTGTATTGAGGTATATACTGTACATCCTAAGAAGTGTCCAGTTGTTTGAGCTACACAGATGTAATAGGCAAAACGGATGAGTCATCAGGTTTTGGCAATACGGTCCTGGTGATTAAATCTGTAATAAATTCACTGTGGAATGTTAGAGTTAATGTCTCTCCACTTACTTACTTACAAATGGCTTTTAAGAAACCTGCAGGTTCATTGCCGCCCTCACATAAGTCCGCCATTGGTCCCTATCCTGTGCGATTAATCCAGTGTCTATCATCATATCCCACCTTCCTCAAATATATTTTAATATTATCCTCCCATCTACGTCTCGGTCTCGGCCTCCCTAAAGGTCTTTTTCCCTCCGGCCTCCCAACTAACACTCTATATGCATTTCTGGATTCGCCCATACGTGCTACATGCCCTGCCCATCCCAAACGTTCCTGATGATGTCAGGTGAAGAATACAATGCGTGCAGTTCTGTGTTCTGTAACTTTCTCCATTCTCCTGTAACTTCATCCTTCTAGCTCCAGATATTTTCCTAAGGACTTTATTCTCAAACACCCTTAATCTCTGTTCCTCTCTCAAAGTGAGAGTCAAAGTTTCACAACCATACAGAACAACCGGTAATATAACTGTTTTATAAATTCTAACTTTCAGATTTTTTAACAGCAGACTAGATGACAAAAGCTTCTCAACCGAATAATAGCAGGCATTTCCCATGTTTATTATGCGTTTAATTTCCTCCCTAGTGTCATTTATATTTTTTACTGTTGGTCCTAGATGTTTGAATTTTTCCACCTCTTCGAAGGATAAATCTCCAATTTTTATAGTATTTCCATTTCGTACAATATTTTGGTCACGAGACATAATCATATGTCTTTCCACACCCTCATAAATAACTAATTATTTTTCTGTATGCACTAAGAAGCTGCTGATCTTGAAACTTATTAGAGGTGTCGAATCTCGAATTTAACAAAAACCATGATTCATATTCGAGGAAGAAAAACGGCGTAATCTTTCTATACAGAAAACAGTGTTGACTATTCTTGTGTACGCTGGAAGTATAGAAAACATTAACATATCATATTATAATCCTACTATCTTTCCATATTTTTCGTTACATTTCATCGCCATTGCTTGAGAATTTCCATAATTTTATAATCCATCCCGTGAAACTAGTTACTTTTTACTCGGCACATTATTTGGTCGTGAATTTTTATTTCGAAACGAAGCAGATAATCCTCGTTTTATAGCCCCATATTTTGAAATCCGCTCCCTATGCTGAGGGGTTATAAGTCTGTGTACATGGGCTGTTTCATATCTGTTTGAATTATTAACGCTCGATGGGGGCTCAGCGCTGTGGTGTGGAGAGAGCTGCAGTATCAGAACTGTTAGTGCAAGGTGTTCAAACATTGTATCCTGTCAGCGGAATAAGAAGCGCTTCAGGCTGGTTTCGGAAAGTAAACTTACAACTTAGTTCTAATCAGCTGTTAATACATTCTATTTTTCCCCCCGCTTTCTTTCTTATTTTGCCTTATACTTTTGTTCATGTAGGTCTAATTCTCTAATTTTTTTCCGACTTCTTTCCTCGACCTCGGATCGAACCCGCAACCTCGAGCATAGAAGACCAGCGCTATACCAACTATGCTACCGAGGGCGACCAAACATTTGATGCCAGGTAAAAAATATCATTTACTCGTACCTCCCTACTATACATACATAAGTGTTCTGCCCATGGCCAGGTCTTTCACTGCAAACCCAGTATTCTCCAATCTTTCCTATTTTCTGCATTCCTCTTATAGGCATTCAACAAGGAAAACTCAGTGTGCGGAAACCAGCGGATGTGACTCTCTTGCGCAGATGGCACATGCTACCGTTCCCAGCATGCTTTCACGCCTACTTTAGGAGGGTAAGAGGGGTATAGCATGTTTGTAGGATACCCATAGTCTCCGCATATGAGCTATATATCCTAATGTCGTCTATCATCTGATATCTTCTTCTGCCCCGAACTCTTCAGCCGTTCACCATTCCTTCTAGTGCATCCTTCAGTAGGCAGTTTCTCCTCAGCCAGTGACTCAACCAATTCCTTTTTCTCTCCCTGATCAGTTTCAACGTCATTCTTTCTTCACCCACTCTTTCCAACACAGCTTCATTTCTTATTCTGTCTGTCCACTTCACACGTTTCATTCTTCTCCAAATCCACATTTCAAATGATTCTTTTTGATTCTCTTCACTTCGTCGTAATGTCAATCTTTCTTCCCCAACAATGCCATATTCCACACAAAGCACTTCACTAATCTGTTCCTTAGTTCTTTTTTCAGAGGTCTGCAGAAGATGCTCCTTTTTTCTATAAAAAGCGTCCTTAGCCATTGAAATCCTCCTTTTGACTTCCTGGCTGCAGCTAATGTTACTGCTTATAGTACGTCCCAAGTATTTGAAGCTGTTCACTTGCTCTTCTATCTCATTTAGAATTCACAAGTTTACCTTTATTTTTCTCGCGACAACCTTGGTCTTCGTCTTGTTTGCATTTATCTTCATCCCATACTGCTCACAGCTATTGTTTAGTTCCAAGAGCATGTTATCCTTTAGTATCGTCTCCTCTTGTGCTAACAACGCCATATTTTATGCACTTTAATCTTCTTCCTCCTACTTTTCGCCCTGCCATGTTCTGAAAACAGTTCTTCACCAAATCCTCCAAGTAGATGTTGAACAGGGTAGATGATAAAGGGCATCCTTGTCATACTCCTTTCCCTACTCCCTACTATATTAATTCATATTTTTCTGCCCAAGAATAGGTCCTTCATTGCAAGCCTAGCATTCTCCAATCTTCCTCATTTCCCGCCTTCCTCTTAGCCTCCGCATAGATTCTTATATCTTAATGTTGTCTGCCATCTGATATTTTCTTCTGCCCTCGAACCATTCCTTTCGTTGCATCATTCAATATAGCCAGGCCGTTGTAACCTTGCACGTAACAGTTGTTATTTCCGTTGACAACCTTTCCTACGAGAAAGTTGAACTCTGTGCGGTAGCCTTCTGAACCAATCAGAACGTAGTAATGTCAATCTGCTGTTACTACTGTTACGCGGCGGAGCTCTGCTATGTTGGCAGTTTGATCATGTTCTGTTACATAGTATTAATACCACGTGCTTAATTTTTGTGTTAGTGTTACTGAGTTATAAATAAATTTCGAGCACTGCTGTGAAATGTCACAACAGAAACTGACCGTGACGTCGTGCGCGGGCATCAAGCGCTAAGTGTGAAAGAGAATAAGCAGCCTGTTGGATTAAGAAAACAGTGGTGCACAAACTTCGAACGGAACGTGAAATTTTATGTTCGTTATTTTAAATGGCTTCTTTCTGTTTGATATTATCTATATTGTCTGTAAAATAAAAGAACTAACACCAATTTCTTAATATTGCATTTGTGTTTTAAACGTTAATAACATAATAAAGAGTTAAGAAGGAATATTCACATTAATTCCATAGCAGTACAACTATACTGTACTAAGTGAATGAAAGAAAGTGATATCAGAAAAAAAGAGATTGACTATGACATGATAAGTTGGAATTGATATTGATGGTATCTTTATCCTTATAAAAGTAATCAATGAACTAAACAAAACAATATTGTAGTACAGAGCAAAGTTACCTAGATAGTATGTATGTTTTAAGTGTAACTAATATTCCATAACAAAACTCTTATCGCATTATGCTTTTAAGGTGATATTGGTGGAGCAACTTCCTATCATCAAAATATTAAATTATTTTCTCGTAGCCAGCTGAAGCTATAGAGCTGACGGTTTTACAACACATCGGGACATATTTTTATTTATGATGTAACAGTAGTTGCTTTGTTAATTCATTTCCTTAAAAAAATTTTTCATGTGAATATTTTCAAAATTTCTAATGCATTATCTTCAGTAATATATATTTACGGTATATTAGATTTACGAAAACATTGTTTCAGTACCTGTAAGGCTACTAAATAAATAGATTTATATCTTAAAATTTCACTTTTCTATAAAAATGTTGAGAAAATATTCCTTTCGAATAAAAAATCTTGTTAAAATGAGCATTAAAATTATAGCTCACATTCTTATAATGCACGTATACTTCTGAAACAAATCTAAAAATTAACATGGTTACAGTTTTAAGAAGTTATCTTCTCTTTATCTATTGAATCAGTGCTGGCCATATTCGACCAAGCGGCATATACTACCTTTTTCGTCTGTCTCGTTCCTTTCCGCTGTAAAGTGCTCAGGCTCTCCTGAACTCTAAAGCGCGCGTTTGCGCCTATGGGCGTCAATTGACATGACTGACTTACGTAGTGACTATCCTTTATGTAGTCATGCATCAGAATTGGTTTGAAGGACTCGTCAATTTTACGAGCAGGAAAAGGAATTTGTTCGTGTATACGGGCGTCTCTCTACTCCTATAGGTAGAGGTAGTGTAATACAGTGGACATCAAAAACTTCAGGACATTCTAAGAGGGCAATAATAAAGAACGGGTTTACATAATAATTACCATTTGAATTGACGGTACAGAATATAAACTCCGCGTAAGTTAAGTCAGCTGTTGTGTAGTGATCTTTGTGACAGCATCACATTTCTCGCTACTAACATTACGCAAAGGTGTCAGGTGCAAGGTTGTAACGCTCTGAGTATGCAATTTTTTCTTAGTCAGTGACGCAGCAATGTATTCTTCTCTTCCTGATCAGTTTCAGCATAATTCTTTTTTCACTAACTCTTCCCAATACAGCTTCATTTCTTTGTCCATTTCACACGCTCCAGTGCTACATTCTTTTCCATTTCCACATTTTGAATAGCCTTTTCTCCACACTTGGTCGTAATGTCCATGTTTCTGCCCCGTAAAATGTTACGCTTCACACAAAGCACTTCACTAGTTTTATCCTTAGTTATTCTTCCAGAGGTCCGCAGAAGATGTCCTTGCTACATATATGTGCTTTATTTTATGGTACTTATTTTGTCTTGATATGTTTTATAGTAGGTACCGTAAAGAATTTTCATTTTGAAATGTTGACAAACAAAGAAACAAAAAAACGCTAGGGAAGTGATAAAATTGTAGCGATAAACAGCCATGTTAGTGAAATAGAATTTTAGTAAGTCAATTAATATATATTTTATTGTATTATAGTACTTTATTTTTTCTAATCTTTAAATACTCTCTTCTGTTTTTATCACCTCCTTACCATTTATTTCTTTGTTTGCCAACATTTCAAAATGCAAATTCTTTACGTACTATAAAACATGCTTTACGATCATCATTTGTTTACCGCATAGATAGTCAACAGAAAATATCGGCTCCGTTCAAACGTTTTGGTGAAGTTAACATTAGTGAAATATAATTTCAGTAAGTCAATTAATGTTTTATTGTATTAGAGTACTGTATTTCTTCTCATCTTTATATACTTTCTTCTAATCGTGTAATATTCAATTAAATCCCACTCGAGTTTTGATTTTCTCTAGATAAATCAAAACCTCTAGGGAGATTACTGTTGATTAAAGATTATTTAGCGTTTGCTCAATAGGATTAATCATATCGAACTGAGATTTCTGGGTTGTTGTTTATAGACATCTTTCTTTATAACTGTAATGTAGAGCTTGCTGGAGGTATTCTTTTGAAAGAAAGAAAATAAAGAAGAAATAAATATTGTATATTTTACAAATTAAGTGAAATTATTTTAGGCTCGAGCGACATTGGAATGGGAGAAACTTGTGCTCAGAAACGAGCCCACTTAGAAAATTATTTAAAAAATACAGATCAAAATTAAACACAATATAACATAGATTGATAAATTAAAATAATATTAACACAACAGTCTGAATGAAAATTCAACTTACTCAGTATTAGAATCAGATCACAAGGTAGTTGTAACTTAGTGTTTTACATAAACATAATTGACGATGGAGCGTCTGTATTCATAGTCTATGCGTACCTATTTGCAGTTCTTCTCTGCTTATGAATCCGCATGACGTAATAGAACTACCAGAAGAAACTACTCGATCCGCTGTACGTTTGGGAACACAAATTCGCTGCCTGATAATAATTTACTTTTGAGCTGACCTAAATTTGCGTAATAGGTGTTATTTCCTGATATTATTCTTCCTTTGATTTCTTCCTCAATGGAGTAATTACCTTTCAGTATTGTGCCTAGATATTTAAAGGGATTAATTTAAAGCCACATAGAAACTAAAATAAATCTTGTGTCACTCCCGATGTCATTTTTATAATGATTTATGTCTTGCCAACATATCGGACAGTATTTTTTTCCTTCGCTGTTATTTATACTCTCTTTAACATCTTTGGTCATATCGCGAGTTAATCTTTGGTTGAAATCCGAAGGCTGTGTACTATTGTAGTGAACTAGATGGCGTCTGTATATATGTTACTGATTTGTTATGAATATGATTTCGGTGATGATGAATGAGGCCGGTGATTTTCAGGGATGTTGTGCCCCGAATTTCCTGGCATTTGCCTTACGATTGAGGAAAAACCCTGAAAAACCTCAACCAGGAAATTCAACCCGACCGGGAATCGAATCCGGGCACTCTGCTTAAGAGACCAGCACGCTGACCCCTACACCACAGAGGTGGTCCAGACAGTATTATTTTCCACAAAATGTAGCCTAGTTGGACTTACCGAGATTTGAACCAGTTTCTGTAGCGTGGGAAGCCAACCTTTACCGTTTTCGTTAAGGGTTTAGGAAAAATCAACACACAGTTGAAAGAGGGTTTATTTTAGTAGGTTATTTTACGACGCTTTATCAACAGCTTTGGTTATTTAGCGTCTGAATGAGATGAAGGTGATAATGCCGGTGAAATGAGTCCGGGGTCCAACACCGAAAGTTACCCAGCATTTGCTCATATTGGGTTGAGGGAAAACCCCGGAAAAAACCTCAACCAGGTAACTTGTCCCGACCGGGAATCGAACCCGGGCCACCTGGTTTCGCGGCTAGACGTGCTAACCGTTACTCCACAGGTGTGGACCAGTTGAAAGATCTGAAATATTTTCCAGACCTGAATCACCACGAAAGCCTAAACTCTGAGTTGAGGCCTTGTTTGCTAATTGCGAAATTGTCTCTGCCGGGCAGCGCGTGTCTCTCGAAAGCGAAGCGTCCATCGGCAAACATTTTACGAATGCTT